>NW_008605731.1:0-13456 GCF_000691845.1 Merops nubicus
CGGCCTCGGGCCTCCTGTCCCTGGGCCGCGGCTGCCGGAGCCTGCGCACCCCGACAACCTGCCCCCCGCCCCCATCCCTGTTCCCCCTCTGTCACTGCTCTCCACTTTCTCCTCCATGGATTCATGTTTCAGGAAACAGAAGGGGGCTGGGAAAACTTGGGAAAAGCTCAGCCTATGGCATAGGTGCCTGTGAGCTAAAGTAAACAGAGGATAGAAGCACTGGCTTTGCTGCGTGAACACTGTTCACAGGTGGGGAGTTTCCACAGGAGGCTCTGAGATTGCAAAAGTTATTTTTGTCTGCCATTTCCTCCTCTCAGCGGGTCACTCCCTTCAGCAAGGAGCATTAGCAGGGCTTTCTCGGGTATTAGCTAATACTTGGCTATTGCTCCAGGGTATGGTGTTGCTGGAAATGTCTTTCAGCCTCCTAATAACAGCCCTACCATTTTGCAAACAATTATTCCCAGGGAACAGTGGTGTGAGCGTGGTTGAGAGCATTTTATAGAGAGTAAATAACAATTTGAATAATTCCAGTCTTTCACTTACTGGCACGTTTCACTCTGTTCTTTTTCATTCCTAGTCTGAAGTAATTAAGTGTGGTTGTATCTCAGTAATCCATCTCAGAAGTGGCTGAGACATGCTAGTCACTCACATGTCTTAGCTACCTGCTGTAAAAATCAACAAAAGTGAATATTTTAAGGTCAGAAGTACAGAGTTAATTACTTCTAATAATATTCCTCCTGATGACTCACTAATTGCAATTGTTCATTCAAAAGATTTCCTGTTTCTGTGGTTTTCAAAGGATAGCAATACTTGAAAGCACATCTTACTCAGTAATAACATGAAGAATTAAACTGTGGATTGTATGCATGGACCTGGACCAGAAGTTTCCTACCCCTCCTCTAGTTTTAGGGCTGAAGTGGAGGCGGGCTCTTGTAAGGTATTCAAGAGTTCTCTCTGTCCTCTCCACATTGCTGGCTGGTTGATGAGCATTTTACCCCCTCTCAAAGAATCCATTTGGGAAAAAATACAAGCCAGTAATCAGACAAGGGACACAGGCTGTTTGTGAAATTTTGCCGGCAACTGGTGCCAAAAAATGGTGCAGAAGATTTCAAGAGGTTCAACAGCATCCGTTGACCATTGTTTCCTTTATTAAAGGAAGTGCTCAAGTTCCCAGTGTGAGGGCAGGAGGGATTTCTGCTGAGTTTGACAAATGCTATCAAACAACAGTAAATACAATGAAAACTCAATGATCTTATGAGCGTCATTCGCTAATCTTTTACTAGTCTAGCAGCCATTCCATTACAGCCTTCTGTATGTAGCATGCCTGTATTATGAGCTCAAGTAAAACATAGTTGGAGTTTTTCACCATCATCAGTTGTATCCTACTGGCAATAAAGAATAAAAAAAATGTTGTTCCAAGACAACTTTGTTCCTGAGGCAGAAAGGTATACTCTAGGTGTGGCAGGTTTGGAGAGTTCTTTTGTGTAAGTACTCCAGTACTCCAGCATTTCTGTTTGAATAAGAATGTCCTTAATACTGTGGTGGGGTTTGTGAGATCTTTATTGAAAAAAAGAATTGCTGGTTAAAATTGAAAGTCAGATTTTCTCTCAGTTGTCAACAAGACTGATGTACAAGTAACAAATTCAAATGTATAGAATGAAAAAGCTTCCTTTAAAAAAACTCTTCCATATTATCTTTGGCTAAATACAGAAAACCTGCCTTCACTTAATAATGTTCCTTTCATTGCTTCTAGTTAATCCTCAGCCCTTTCAGGTACACAGCACACTCCTCTGTGATATTTCCCTCCAAATACTTGAAAGTTTGACAACATGACCTGAATATAACTGATGTGGTCAGTCTGTCTGAGCTTCTGCTAATCTGGGTGGAAACTAAACTACGTGGTAAGCAGCCACTGCCAGGAGGACTGCTGACATCAATTCAGTATGGGTGTCAAGAGGAGGTGAGAAACAGGAAGCTGCCCCCACCTACCCTGTCATACAAACCTCAACTTCTCTACAGAGTTATCTTAGAGAACCCTGTAGGAGACTACAGAAGACCAGGCAGACTGAATGTGCTATTACAGCTTCACACAGAAGGAAGGAGAACACCACAGTGCTTGTCACCCTTCTCCTAAAAGCAGCTAATCAAAACTCAGTGTCTCACTGATTGCTCTAATCAGGGAGAGGAGAGAGTGGTGATGAAGCCAGGTGGTAACTTCTGTGCCCAGAATGAATCGAACAAAAACCAGAAAACAAAATATGCAAGCTGCTCACAAATTCAAGTCTTCTCCTGGCAGACTTATCTCTTGGCTTCTTCTTGGGGTCAGGCTAAATGTTTTTCTGAGTCAGGATTAGCTTTCCTGCCTCATCTTTGGTTTTCAGATTTTCACCACCTCTCTCTCTTCATACCTGTAACTTTTATGCCTAAAGCCTCAGAACTCTGGATGAATCTGCGTACCTCTTTGTCTGGAAGCAAGACATCTTTGTGTTGGAGCTTTCAGAACTCCTTGTATTTCAATTACCTGTTTCTGCAAAGAAAATTCCTTCTTATCTGCATCTTGAAGAGCTGTTTTGATATCCAGAATTTCAAATCAGCTTAACTTGACCTTTATCAGTGTAAGGTTTGGCTAGGAGGAGGGAATCTCTCCTTTGTGAAAAAATTAGGTTCTCCCCAGGGGTGGAAGAAAAGAAGAAAGGCAAGAAGATAACCATCACAGATTGTAGCCTTTAGAAAGTTGCAATATTCTGTGTAGGGGACAGATTTTTTTTCCTGTGGTCACACGCTGTGGGGTGTCTCTGAACACTTGAATTTGCCATTTGTGATTTTAGCAGAGTGACACAAAATAAAGCTTCAAGAATATAGAAGTGAACAGGACCCACAGCGTACAGAAAGGTCTCTCACTGCACAACAGTAAACTTAAGTCTGCATCTGAGAAGAAACACAGCATTATTTTTTATTTACTCAGAATACAAAATACCAGTTTATCGGAGTGAGGGACCTTCTGACAAGCAGAAGAGAAGAGCTTTCTTGTGATACAGAAAATGCAACAACGATAAAAGGCTATGAAGTCTTTTTATGACACTGCAGTTTATATTTCATCCCAGAGAATGGTGATACCTCCTTCTCACTTTCTTAAGTGTGCTAGCTCCATTATACCATGATCTTTATACCATGCTTGGGAAAATGTATACTTTGTAGCGCTTCTGTGATCAATTATGCTGCTTTACTCAGTGCCATAATCCTTCACAACACACCACAGTCTTCCACTGGCTGAAAACACATTTATTACAGACAATGGTGCCAGTGCTGATCTGTTCTTATTGGCCATTTGAAAACAAAAGCCAGACAAAAAGACGTCTGTTTTCAGCGGCTGGTCAGGTTAGTACTGGAAGTCAGTTCTTGGTGCCTTTCACCCTGTGTGGGGATACAGCTGCCTGCACTCAGGGTCCCCTTTCATTCAGGGCTGTCTCCCTAGAGGAACTGCCGTGGTGAACTTGGGCTGGGGCCGATTCTAGCACTGACCTCGCCTTTCATAAGCTGTACAGGCAAGTTTTCACACAGAGTCATTAGAGCCCTACAAATGGTTTATACAGTTAAAACAGCAAAGAGTGTCAAAATGAGTCATATATCTCAAGTGGCAACTGCTATTTTGAGTGACTGCTTTGCATTACGCTTACCGGGACACCCAGGAAACAAGAGTGTTTAAGCTTTCCTGCTGATCTCCGTTCCCCCCACATGACCAGCTAGGCCAGTTATATCACTCATATTGCTGAGGTGCACCTTACTCTTCCCCAGAAATCACATTCCTGGACGTACATGTCACCCTGTCAGAAGGAAGTGACTGTGGGTACCTCTGAAAAGTTGATTCAGGCAAAGAAGGGCACTGCCCAAATTGCAGGCTTACCCTGCCTTGGAGAGAGCTGAAAACAGAACTGAGACCCCATGGGCATCTGCAACAGCACCAGCATGCAGGGTGAAAAAAGGCAAGGTTAAGGACGTGGTAGCTGTGATCACTCCCACAGTACATAGACTTGGAGGATGGAAGCTGGTGAATACAAGGAAACAACTGGACATGCTCTTGAAAAGAAACAAGCCCAGAAAAGAAAGAGGAAAGCTGCAGCATGGGAAGAGTCATCAGTAGCTGGATGAAGCTGTTTCTGTGATGTAAAGGGGCAGAAGGTAGCTGCAATTGCTGAGGAAGCCAACAAGGAAGCAAAAACAACAGAGCAGTATATGTGCTGTGAGAGTGAACAGCAGGAGAAAAAAGCACAGTCGATAGGAAAAAGCCGCTTGCTTAAAGGGAGAAAAAGAGACGCTGGGGTGGGGAGGACAGACTGGTTTGAAACTGGAGCTCACCACAGCCTTAACGTAAGTCACAGTACATCCCCACCAGCACACATGCACACAAACACCCCAAACTGACCTTATGTTTACCAGAACTACCTTTGGTGTCCAAAAGCCACAAGGAGAAACTGAAGGAAATAAAAAGTGAAAAAAACAGGGCAAAGTCAAACGTTAGGCAAGGAGGAAGGCTAAGTGACTTCAGAAACATACATGAGCAAAGGAAATCATAAACGGAAGAAGAGGAGGGGGGAGGAGGAGGAAGGCAGGGCCCAGTATGCTGAACGAGCTGGAATAAGGCTGGTTTACTCATAGACCTCCTTTGTTAGCAGCTCATCCAGTTCTGGTCTTGGGATGGCTGGAGCGGTTCCGCAGGAAACACACAGTCTCTGCTGCAGCCACAATGGACAGCTAAGTGCAGTGTAAATTGCTGCAAGAGCACAAGCAAGACCCTACTTTTAACAGCCACAGGTCAACAAAATTCTCATTGTTTTGATTCTACTTTGAGGTGAAAGAGTAAAAAAATCCTTAGAGTAACCCTTTCCAGGGCATTATGTTTTCCCTCTTCCTTTTTTTTTCCCCCTCTTTGAAAATGAAGTGCATTTATCTGCTACAATTTGGTAGATGTAAACAAGATTTCATTCCTGATATTTTATATCTGGTATAATTCTTACAAGCGATAGGAAAATTTCAGATAAAACTACAGCTGTTTTACAGGGTTTTTTTCAGTTCACCACTGGTAACTAGTGGAGTTCCTGTTGATCACTTGCCTTTTTTCTTTCCTGTTCAAATTTGGTGTCAAAGGGCAGAACCCACAATTATCACTTCAGGAAGGCTTAAAGGCAGTTATATTTAAATAAAATTTAGTTGGAAAAACATCCATTGGAGACCTGTTTCTTGGGGGCTCCAGAAGCTAAATTTAAAGTTACTTCATAACTCAAAAAATAACTTTTTCCTTGTTTCTTCTTTTTTCCTACTTCAAACTGAAGATTTGTGATGACAAGCTGGTTGAAAATACTCCTGTGTAACCAATTTCAGGTGGAAAGATGCTCACAGGATGAGGCCAAAATGCTGTACTTGAAAAAAGCCAGTTGCAGAGTTCAGGCCAGGGTTCATCTGGAGTGCTGCCTGTACCCCTGGCATTCTGCCCCAGAGCCACAGACCAACCATATGTCTCCATGCCTTTGGCCTGGGCTAGTGTGCCCGGGGAGACTCCTGGCTCCATGGAGGTCCACCAAGCTGGAGAAGACAATGCCTTGTGGACTGCCTACACTGGCTCTGAAAGCCTGGTAAGCCCCAGCTCTAACAGCCTGTACAGGTAGGCGTTGGGATGAAGCCTGTCTGGAGATGCAGCGCTCTGCTGGCAGGCAGAAGAGGAAAAGCCAAGCATAAGGCCCTGGGACTTCAGCTTGACTGCTAGCTTAAACTGACCTCACAAGAAGCTGCAGTAGGTCGGGTCAGTTGCCTGTTTTGTTTCCTTACCTGCACCCTTCTATCTCTTCTCCCACAGGAGTTGTCAGTGTACAGCAAGCAGCGTGATGAGCCACAACAGCTCATGGGTCAGCCTGAGAACCAGTCCTGTATTTCCTCTTCTGTCCACCCACCCCACACAGTCGGCTCAGCAGCCCCTTGGGAGACACAGAATGGGAAACGAAGGAAAGGAAGGCACAGGGGAGATTTTGTTGGCCATGCACAGTTAAACCCTTCAGCTGGTGGTCCAGCTGCAGCCTACAAGGCTGGACTGTGTGACTCCCCACTAACCATTAATGGCTCCTACCAGTACTGAAGAGTTTTACCACGCAGGATAATAGTGCATAATAAGTAAAACCAAAATACCCTGCTAATTATTACAGTATTTAGTATTTTTTACATTTGAATTTGATTTTGAGAAGTCCTGTCAGAGAAACAAAAGATCCCACTTCACAAAAGCTTTTAATTTCAAGAGAGAATAGATTCCTTGCCCCCCACCTCCTTCTGGGCTCTCTTGAATGTAATTTCAAAAAAGACCTTCATGGACGAATTAAACATTGGACAAGAGAATGGCAGAATGCCAGCCACTTTATCTCATAATATTTTTATCATAATAATAAATGTCTCATATAATAATATTATCCTTTTATACTAATTTTGGCCTTTTCTCTGTTATCTCAGAACATCTCCTTTGTCATTCATTGGTTTTATTCTTAATAACAGCGTTACCCTGAAACACAGGCTAGACTGAGGCTCACGCACGTACCTGTCCAAGGAGACAGACCAATCACATTCACCCACGGTGCCATTCAGTGTAATACCTGTTGTCTTCAGCAGAAGTTGCACCTCCTTCTCTCCATTGTGGGCTCCAATTCACACAGAAACTGGGAGCTGAGGGAGACAGCTAAAAGAAAAGCCCGAAGGCTGAGGAAGGAGGTACTGTGGCATGTCTGCCCTCTTCCCCAGGCATCCACATCTGGGCACTGACATTACTTTTCTGTAAGGTGCCCTTAGGGCAGACCCAGCACAGCCAGTTTCATGTATTATACAGCACCTGAATTTGGCTCTGGGAAGTGGTACGAATTAACACCTGGTTCTCATTATTTTTTTGCCATCAACTGACGTTTCATGATTAGCAAACTACAAGCCATCATGAATCATGCTGCGCATTCACTGGGAAACATTCCTCAACCAGTTCCATTTCCCTGTTCAAGCAGCTTTAGAAATGACGTACATGATTTTAGGTGCACATAAAAATTCTCTAAAAAAATTACACTCTCAAATCTTGTGAGGATATTGTGCTAAAAGTAGCATGTCCATCAAAAGAAAACCAAATTCCATTTCATGCAAGCTCATCAAGAAAACATACACAATACGCAACCATTTCACAGCTGCCAAAAGAGATCAGTCTAATTTCTTTTTTTAGCTAGAAGGGGAAATCCAACCAGGCAAAGCTGTTTGGAGCCAAGAAGACTATTTAAAATATTAATAAATAAATTAAAAAAAAAGAGATAGACAAAAGTAGAAAGCATCCACAATTTCATCCAAAAGGCAGAAGAGTTTGTCAGTGGCATGCATGCACTGGGCCAAATGAAGCAGTGGTGGCATTAATGTGGTTGAACGTGAGGGATGTCAGTTACTGAATTTGCTGGTGGGTTGTTTGTGAACCTGGGAACTAAAGCTATAGAAAACTTTTTGTGCAGTTCTGTTTCTGGTATTCCACCCTCCCTCTCAGTCCCCATCTGAAGTGCTGGGATTGACATATGGGCGATGCCCACAGCCAGGCAAGAAAGACCCTCCTGATTGGTTTTCACCCAGGGTCTGGCCAGCCTTGGGTAGGAACTAACTAGGAGATCACCACCAGGTGCCCACACTTTCTGCATTAATTTGGAGGAGGGGCAAGACGCCAACTATATAAGAACTAATTCCACATCTAGTGGGGTTGGAAGACTTGGCTGCACAGGAGATGTGTTGTGATTCTGACTGTTGGAAAGGCTCCATGACTGTGCATAGCAAGTAGAGATACCAGGATGATGGGGATAAAAATGAGTCTCTACTACATAATTGGACTTGTGGCCTGGCTCATTCCATCTCCCACAGCTTGGATCCTTGGCCAGCTGGCTCCCTTTTTCATATTATGCAGTGAGTGAGTGCACTAACTTATTCCCCCCTCTGGTGGTTTGGTACCTTGGATTTCTGGTATATGATGTAAAAGCAGAGGGTGGGATTTGGCTGTTTGCCTGATAATAGTATCTTTCTATGCTGGGCAAACGGTCAGCAAAAGACCTTCCCAGTCCTTAGCAGTACACTGGTTGTATGCTAACAATATGTCTCTTTGTGCCTATGCAAACATTGTTAGATCCAAGCATGGAATTTGAGGTTATCACCTTTCTGTGTGTACTGCCACAGGGCAACCATTCTCCTCACCCAGCTTTCATTCTTGCAAAAATCTTGGGAATGACATGAATTGTTTAAACATTTATCAGGGATGGCATGTGAACTGTTATGTGAAAGATGGCTCCATGAGACTGTGCCTTAAGAGATACACCTAGGAACCAAAGCATTTCTGTTGTCAGGGAGAGGGCAATTAACAGCTTACTCCAAGAGTAAGTGATCCATGTCCACCTTTGGATCCCAGTTCAAGTACCCCTTAGAGACTCTATGCTTACATTTTTTTGTGTCTGTGGTGCAGCCACTCTTTAGACCCACATGGCTTCCAGCTGCTTAATTAACCTCTTGGGACCTCAGCCACTACCTCTGAATGGGACGATATGTCCCTATCTGGATACTCCTCAGATGAAAGAGTAATTAGCACAGTGCCATCCTGCTGCAAGTGGACTGCTTGTGCTTGGTCACCTACCACAAATTTAATCTGTGAGCCTAACAGTCTTCTCTCAGAGTTTTTGCCTCCTGGCTCTTCAGAGCCCTTTGTTCCCCAACTAGGATGATAAATGGGTTTTAGCTTTATTTTCTCAGAGGGAGGCTTATGTGATTGTCCCATCTGTCATCTGTCTACATCGATAAGTTTTTAACTGCCACAGCCAATTATAATTATTTCTAAAGGGAAAAAAAAATGCTAGAGGCAGACCTATCTGTGATAATTATATTTCTGTGGATTTTGTGAAAGACAGCATCAGGCTGGGCTGGGGCTAGGGAGGAGGAGGGAGAGGACAGAGCACAAGACCATGCTGAGAGCATGCCACGTCAAGGAAATCTGGGAGGCTTCGGCTGGTCCAGGGATGCCCATCCTGGCCGAAGGCAGTCAGCAAGTCTGCAGGCACTGGAGTCAGTCAGCATGGTAGCCTCTGAACAGCTCACAAGATGTACCCTCTCGTGGCCATGGGTATTATTTCAGAGGGGACATCAGTGCGGCTGTGGCTGCCAGGGTGCAGAGGGGGAGCAGGCACAGACCTTCTCTCTGCTGGCTGGGATGGAAGGAAAAAGTTCTGCTGGTTTGATGCAGGCAGGGACACTATTTTGTCCTGGGCCCATACTTGCAGGATGCAAAACCTGGATGGTGGCTGGACTGGTAGGTGCCCCCAGGGAGGACGAACTGGCTGAGTGCAAGGATGGTTAAAATCTGCTCTATGCTGAAACTACCTGAACTTAATAGGTGCATTGCTAACAAGTATTTGTAATGTGGGGGACAACATGTTCTCTGTGCTCAGAGACCTGCCAGCACAGTAATGAAAGCTGCTAAGGCCAGGTTTGTGAACACATTTACGTGACTGAGCCAAGATATTTCAAGATAGGTGGACCCTAATTCTTTCTGACATCAAAAGGGATTCTGACTTCTACTGCATGGGCAGTCATGTCTTTAAACACCTTCTAACCCTTCTTCTTAAATATTTTAGAAGAATTGACCCTCTCACTGAGCAAATCCTGACTGAAATGAGAGGTTTCTGGAACTGCCCTTGAGAACTGAATAAAAAATTGGAGTTTTTGCTGAACAAAAAAACATTCCCTGGAATGATACATACTGCTTCACCATTATGGTGAAGAGGCAAAATGCCACCTAAATACCATAACATACCATTTCTTTAAGCTTGTCGATAATCAGATCCAGTTCTCCAGGAGTCCCATTTAAGCGGGGGGCAGCTGCAGATAACACGCGAGACTGATACTGGAAAATCTGGTAAAAGTAAACTCTCTAAGCCTCAGTTTGGAGTTTCAGAAAGTAGGCATCTATTACAGCACCAGATGCACAGGGTGGGGGGATTGCCCCACCTAATGTGCATGCCCTGTTGACATTGATACAAAGGTTACATAGCACAAAGCATATATATTCATTATATTCCACAGAATAGGCAGGGCTATGCTGATTGATTTATTTACATATTCTCCTCCCAGTTGCACATGCTCTTTATTTTGAGTTGTTGGTCTTCGTGGGTCCCTGATGGTTTTTTTAGGGTCTCATACTCGTGTCCTTAGGTTGAACTCCAGTTCCTGCTTCACCATATATGGTGAGGGGCTATATGCTGGCAAGCAGCTGGTTGCTATCCACAGGACATTATTCTCTTATCCTTGCAGAACCAACTGTTTCCTTTGTTGTCAGGATGTGCTTAAAGACTTATTCCTGAGGCCTGGTTGTCCGTGTCAAGCCAACACCACCTGAAGGGTAATTTCCCCTATTTATGGCCCACTTATCAGCTCTGTCTTGCAGGGCCAGTAAAATAATTAGTTTGTTATCAAGACAGTCGCTCTACCTAGCAGCTTCAGGCAGGGGCCCTTGGTGAGTGTTCAGTGACCTCAAGTGCAGATCCCCGAGTTCAGCAGCCCCCGTGGCAGCGGCGGGGTTTCGAACACCAGGGTTTCAGCGGCCACTGACTGACTGAAGCGGGAAGTTGTGTGATGAACCCCAGCAGCTACAGCAGCAGGAGAACAGATAATGCAAAATAAAAATGGGAATACAAAAAAATGCATTCAGATACACAATAGGAGTAGTAAGAGAGTAAGTGGAGAAGGGAAGGAAGTGGCATGAAAGAAGCACTATTTCCCTAAAATAGTTTTGAAATGGAGGAAAAATAACTGCATTTTAGCCCTGTCAAACAACAGGGAAAGGTTAACACTTTTTCACAGCCTTGCTTTATTTTTTACTAGGTCTCCAGCAACTATTACTCCAAGTTAATTCAGTCTTTGGAAACTTTTTTTAATGTGCCAGTGACTAGAAGTCCATTAATATTTATAAATGTCACTTGAATCCCATTTTCACCTTCCTTACCAGGAAGGATCTGTCATAAAAATATTATTGCTTTTATTTTCATTTTTTAAAAAACTGTTTTTAGTAAGCTTAGGGTTGAGCCTGTTCTAAAAATGTCATATTCTATAGAGCTATGAAGGCCTGTTTTTGTAGCCTGCCCGTGCCCCTGAGACAGGTCTGAGAGATCTTCAGCCTGGAGAAATGAATATGGTGTCTATTCTCAGCTCTGCCACTGGCTAATTATGCAGCCTTAGTCAGTTATTTAACATCGGTTTCCAGATCAAAAAAGAAAGGGGTAAGAGGCTTCTTTGTGAATGCTTTGATGTGCTTGAGGGAGAGCAAGGTATTATCACCCCTTACCTCGCTGCTGTGACTTCTGTGGGTGTTATACCTACATCGAGTGAGTCCAGGAACACAGATGGGAGGTCTGGCCACTGCATTTCTTGCAGAGTGAGAAAACTCTCAATCCGTTTGACAAATCACAGCTACAAACACCCTTCATTTTAGGCTCGCAGGCATTTGTGTCACTCTTCAGCATCTTCCTGCCAGCTGCCGCCTGTAGGTTGGCTTGTGTTTGTTATTCATGCCTGTCACAGCTTCACTTTTTGACCCCAGATAGTGATCGATGGCACTCCAAAGAGCTGTAAACCAGTATAAAATGGCAGATCAGTGCCTAGTAGTGGTAATAAAACTGTTGCCCAATTTAAAGACCAAAAGCGTGCCTCAGAAGTCATAAATGAGGGACTCATGCGTAGATGTCAAAATATATGACCTATTGCTTTTGGAGCTCTTGGACCCAATGCACAGGTCAGAGATGGGCCTGTCCTTTTCACAGCTTCTGAGATGTGTTTCTGGGCAAGCTTTTAGAGTGTGGACACACTGGGTGGAGACACACTACTGCTGGGCAAAAAAAGAGAGGGAAACGGTCACAGTGATGTTAGAAAAAGGGGATAAAAGCACACAGCTCTTCTCACACAGCAGGGTTTGCTTGATGTACCTGGCTCAGAATGAAAATCAGGACTGCCTAACATTTCTGTCAGTAGGCATCAGAACTGCCTCGTGCTGCACAAGCCTGCTTCCTGAAACCATCAGCAAGCAGAGGCATTGCAGACCTTTCTCAGCAGAAGAAGCCAGAGCATCACAAGACAAAGTGTTGCCGACGCACACCTAGCTGGATGGCACAGCTACCTCCAAAAAGTCAAGGAAACTGCACCCACAGAGTGTTATCTTTGGGGAGATTTGTGAAACCGGGTTCATTAGTATAGGAGATGGCACCTGACAGAGAGCAGCACTCCTGGCTGAGATTTCCCATGTGCGCCGTTTTGCTTGTAGGACAACGTGGGCGTGCTCAGCGCTACCTTAGCAACAGTGACAAGTGCGTGCTGCAGCTGTAGCCTTCTCCTCTCTGCAGCAGGAAGAGAGCATCCCCAGTTTTCTCACAGACAACACGCTGTGCAGCTCCCCATGGAGCTGACCCTGTCCCCCCGTGCCTGCTGCAGCTCTCAACCTGCTGGCACTCGGTCCGGGCACGGATGCACGAGCTACAACTGAAGCAGACGTGTGTTCCGTTTCTCCTGGCCTCCAGAGAGCATCATCTGAATCAGTCTGGCAGAAGCAGGCTTAGCTGCTTTGTGCCAGCCCCCTCCATCCTTTTGGGAGTCAAATGGCTCCCACTGCTCAAGGCGTTTTATTAAACTTGAATGCCGAGGTGCTTTATGAATATCCAGAGAAAACAAATGTAGTAGTGAAGGCACTGGTATCCATTACTCACTTAAGGAGGGTTGGGGAACAATCTAAGAGAAGAGTCTCACAGGGAAGGCAGGGTGAACCTGTGAAGCCAATATTAATGAGGCAGCAAAAAACTCCATAAATGCAGTGAAACCATGTGAGACATTAAAAATGCAGAACTACCATTTCTTGCAAAATTTTGAATCTGTCCTGGCTTTTGTCCCTTAATGAACCTAGGAACTTTTTTTTTTTTATTTTGGGGGAGGGGGAAGGCTTTTGAAAAAAACATTTTTTTTTTGTTCCACAAATATATTTTAAGCCCTTTTTTTTTTTTAATGCTTCACCAACACACATGCCTGAGAGCCAAGTATGCATTTAGGCTGCTATTATTTATAGATCCAAAATTTGGGGACAACTCTAGCATGAAAAAAAAGTCCCCAAGAGGGCTACTTCTAAAGGAAAAAAAACCCCAAAACAACCCAAAACCGAAACATTTGTTGAAATCTTGCAGAAACAGTCGAATGTGTATTATTGCAAAGGTAGGAAGGAGGTAAGGACAGCGCTTATCATCGCTTTTAATTGAGGGGCAACAACAGATCGTTTACGAAGCCGCCTGTGTTTTGTGCTGCCTTTGGAAGCTTTGCGTTGGCGCCGTCCGTGGAGCGTGTCGCCACGTTCCCGACGGGCCGGCACTGAGGGGCCAGCTGGCGGCCGGCG
>NW_008605732.1:0-60379 GCF_000691845.1 Merops nubicus
TCCTTGCAGCCACGTGCTGGGTTCATGCATCAGTTCTGATGAGCTGATAAACAAATCTGTCAAATTTGCCAAGTCTGTGGGAATCTCAGGCTGTCTAATGGTAGATGGAGGTGGGGGTTACAGCAGGATGGAATTTACTACAGCTGGGAGCTGAAATACAATAATAATATAGTAATAAATATGTTGCTGCTCCAGCAGAGAGAGCAGAATTACTGGGGCTGCATGAAATTTGGGTATAAAAGGGGCAGCAGTGGGAAACCTGGAGGATATTTAGCATAAGGCAGCAGGAGATAACCAGGAGCTTAGGAGATACGGCAAATGGAGGAGGCTGCAGTCTGTGAAGCACAGTAGTCCAAAATTCAGATCATACGTTATGTTTAAAATGAAAACGATGCACGTTTTGGATAATGTTATAGTTTTATCATGTTGTTTAGTAACTGGATGAAATATTTGACCTCTCTGTAGAGTAATACCCTCTTTAATCTACCATCTGCTGAACATGGAAGCATGTACAAAAATGTTGTGCCACCCATTCTCTTTTTGCTTTCAAGAGGAATTAATTGTGAGTCGGGGACATTTTAGGTGTTGTTGTATCACCTTCAAATTTTTGTAGGGTGTGCTTTAAATTATGAATTGTCTGAGTGACCAGTCTGTGCTCTGTGTGGTAAAACCTGAACCAACAAGCTCATCTGTGTGAGAACTAAAATTACACCATACAGAAGCCACTGTGAGAGTCTTCAATTCAAGAGCGTTTGGCACCGAAGTTGTTTTGACCTTCTCTCTAAACACCTATTAACTTAAACATGGGCATAAACAGTTGAGGAGAGATGTGACGTGAGCTTTCAACGCTTGGTAAATCTGACAGGAAGGATCAACAGCAGCTCCTGCAAGCACAGACTTGTGGAGACAATTTCACTGATATAAGCAAACTCATGTTGATGACTCAGATGAGAGGACAGAGAAAGAGAGGAACGGACAATGTGACATTTCAATTACACCAGTGTTTAAAAATATACGTTTAAGGAAGTAGATGGGAAAGGATAGGGAAAACCAAACCAAAACAGAAAAAAAAAAAAGTCCCCAGGAACTCCAAGGCGTTAATCTAACCTTCAGAATGACTGAAAACTGCACAGGCAGGTGAGCAGAATTATTGATGTTTGAAGTAATTACTTCAGCAGGCACTGCTATCAAAATTCATAGTGATTGATTTCCCACTAGTCAGCTTATCTCTCTGAGAACAAGTTCACTGGAAAGCAGCTTATAACCCCTTCCTAATAAGCCATGGCACATAATTGGAGAAAATGGTGTGAGGCTCATTTTGTTTTGCATTCACTGCTGTTAAAGATTGAATCATTTGAAATTTTAAGACTCTAGGCTCTTTTCTTCTCCAGATAGCCTAGGAATATAGAGATCTGAACTCCACAGGCAACCCTCCCTTGCCCTCCTAGGTACAGTGTGAACTGAAGGAGACTTCCAAGCTTAATTTCTTTCAGTAACAATGGGGAGAAGTCATGTCTGAACATACACATAGATCAGACTATAACTTTATTTTTAAAGGTGGGTCCTAAATACGAATATTTTCTGCAGGCTGAGAGCTGGTTAAATCAGGACACTGGAGGCTATCACTGAGATGCCTACCTCACGCCAGTGAGGGTACTGTATATGCACTGAGCAGCATCAGCTTAAATCCCTGTCCCCATAAGCTGTGGACCCAGGTCTGAACATGGGAGAAAGTGTTTAAGGTCATCTGGATGAAGATAGAGGCTCTGCTGAGGCTGTTTTCACCATAAGACCTAGAAGACATGATCATGTGATCACAGCTGCAACAAAGGACCACAGTGCTGTGACAAGAATGTGACTAAACATCTCTCATGTCCCAGACATCCTGAGTGACGTTAGGGGACAAGGAATTACTGTCCATGACATTGCAACAAAGATTCAGGAAAATGCAGCTTCCATCCAACCTGGGGATACTGGTACATGATTTAGAGAGGTGGCCTGTCAGGCCAGAGTGGGGAGGGCTCTCTTTTCCCCAACCCTTTCTTAAAACAGCAGTGAGCTGGAAAATAGCAGCAAAGAAATGGAGCTCTAGTACTCGTTCAGCATCCAGCAGAGCCTGGGCCTTCACCTTTGCTTCTCCTGCAGCCTCTGTTGATTGGTAGTCCTCTACTCCCACAGATCAAAGCACAGGAAAAAATTAACCAAGGTACAAGCATGAAGAGGCTGAACTATCAGTCTCCTGGGTTTTCATCAGTCTGTGTCAGGAGGCACATCATCTGAAAGTGTTTTTCCTTTTCCTTTTGGCTTGTTTCCCACGCACAGAGAGCCAGAACGCTTCCTTGTGCAGATAGTTGTTTCACCCTGCCATCTGGCAGTGTGCACGCACATGGGAGGCAAATGATACTATTTGTCAGGAAGCAAAAGGATTATTTGCCAGATCAGTTTTACGGAGGAAAAGAGAGGGAAAAAGAGGGTGCAGGAAACCCATTTGGTTCAATTGGCAGCAACAGGAGCTGTGTGAGACAAAATCTTAGGGCAGAGGTGAGCTGCTACTTCCAGGACCAAGCAGCTGTCTCCTTAGAAGCTGTGCGCGAGAAGGAGAGGTGAAGGCAGGAGGGGAGTTAGGAGCTGAACTTTCATGAAGAATTTAAATGACAACTTTTTTTAGAGTTTTGGGAAGATTTGTGCAGTTTTTTCACTTGTTATTTGGCCATTTAATGGACACTTGTGTTTCCCGGTCTTTGATGGCTAATACATATGCAACATGTGTGGGTGGCTGACTCCCTGTGGGTATATCACTTCCCCTGACATCTCTGTGGGTTCCCAGCCTGCAGCCTTTCTGTTTGCACCAGTGAAGACTGACAAGGTGAAGTCGCAGCAGCATCACACCTCCAGAGGTATGCAGTAACCCACAGTACCCTGTTACACAACACCAGCACAGCTACTCCTCTGCTGTGTGGTCAGTACTAAACTTGCACCTCACTGTGCCACCCTCTGGGGCACAGCTTGGTCCTACTTGGTGCAGAATGACCTGGATGGGTCTCTGTCTATCCTCCTATTGCTGAGGCAGCTGCTTGGCACCAAACATTAGGAAGGGCTGGTGGTGGGTCTTCCTTCTACTGCCTCAGCAAAAAGCAGTATCACTGAGTGCCTGAGGTCTCTGTGCCCAGGAGGGTGGTGGAGGAGGCAGTGCAGAACATCAAGATCTCTCATAGACAGTCTCTGGCCCCTTGTCCTGCAAAGAGGGAGTTAATAATGGAAGGAAGAGAGATCTTTACCCAGAGCTCCTCAAAATCCACCTAGGTCCTCATCAAAAATACCTATGTGTTTGACAATACATGAACACATTGCATTTCTTCTGTGGCAGCAGCAGTGTCGAGGGCTCCTGCTGCTGCTCATCCAACCTGTTCAGGCAACCAAGAGGGGATGGAATAGTCCCTAAGCTCCTTTGCTAGAAAAGCCCTCAGCATGTGGCAGTCTTAGTAGGGGAGCTCTGGATTGTGCTAACAATGCATCCCAGCAGTCCCAAGTGGCCTGTGACTCTTCAGATGTTGTGATAGAGCTGTGTCAGGACAACTCTTTCTTCTCTCAGCTGTACCCATCAGACTCTGGAGGCATCAGAGCCTACATCGATTCCTATGTGTGCCTTTATTCTCATGGCTTGCTTCACTTGTGAGCTATAGGGGCCTTTACTTTTTACCTTTCCTGTATTCTTGTGAGCTATAGGGGCCTCAGGCATTGTTGATATGTGCCACTACATAGGCCTGTACTCTTTTGTGGGCCTTGTACCATGGTCTGCAAACCAATATGTCAGCCCTGGGTTTTGGCCCACTTTCCCAGTGGGCTTCTGTGCTCTTTTTATCTTTCTGGGTTTCCAGTGCAGTGGGCTACAGCAGAGATCAAATTCCCACATTGCCTTTCTGGCTTCCAGTGTTGTGCTTCTATATCAGTGCCTGGCTCCCTCATCAGTGTGTGGTGATCCTCATGGTCCACAGGAGCCTGGCAATGGTGGGGTAGCAGATGGTCACAATAGCACAATGAGGTTATATGAAAACTGCCTCTGATGAGCACATTTGTCTCTGAGGCACAGAGATGACTGCATCTTGTCACAGCTGAAGAGGAAGCCAGATAAGAATCCAACTGTTTTCCCTTGCAGGACATCCTCCCTTTAACACCCCAAACCCTCAATATCTTGCCTGGGTGTTTGTCTATCCACACTTCTCTCTGGATGGGTGCAGCAGCAGCAGCAGCTCAGCTCTCTGATTCCTGCAGAGTCAGGAAGTGAAGCACAGGATGGGGCCGGCTGGTGCCCCCGCGGGGCTGGAAAGCCTCTGTCTTTCTGTAACTGCTCCTGACATTTCACCTGTCACATCCTGAGCTGCTTGGTGCGGGGAGGGGGGTGATAAAATGTTTGCATCTCTGAATGTGTAGCCAGTACGCTGTGTTCCCTGTTGACGAGAGATCAAAGATGTCAGAGCTCTAGAAAAGACAAAAAAGACAGATTGAAAAGTAAAATATACAAAGAGAGAGAGAGAGACGGAGAAGGAGAAGAAAGTCAAGTTGAAATAAGAACAATTGCCTAGAGACAGGTGGACAGATGCGTAGCAAACCAGATAGATGGACAGCTGTGGCAGAAAGACAACGTCCTCCTTGCTGTTCTTGGGCTGTAATTATCAACTATTTAGGCAGTAAGCCCAGGCAAACCAGTTATTAGCAGTATTCAACAGCTCCGAGGTGAAGCCCAAAGCAATTAATGCCCTTTGAGAAGTGGGGACTAACTACAATGAGCACTGATTTTAAGCAGAATGTTTGTGGGGAGGGATGGATTAGGACTTTTTCAGTATATAAGGAAGGGGAGGGGGAATCTCCTATCCAGGAGGTCCCCATGGATGAGTAAAACAGGTATGAATTCCAGCAGAGCTAGATGCTGCGAACAGAGAGCAACTGCTGATCACATCTTCCCTCCAAGCAGCCCCATTTCTTTGGAGAAGAAATTGCTGTCTGAACTGCTAGAGTTCTTCTGAGAAAGAAGAAGCACTTAGAAATACATAGCCAGGAGAGCACAATAAAATCCCACGTGGTCTGTGAAGGGCAGAAGCAGATCATTCCGGGGGGATTTTTTCTTCTGATGTAACCACAGCATCTGAAAAAGAGACAAACCTCACGCTATGGGATGGAGGGAAGGAGAGAGGAAGGGATGGATGAAGGCGAGGAGGGAAGTGCACTTTCCTGAGTGGAGGGCTGACATCCAGGAGCAAGGCTCACCCCTCTGAAGTATTCATTCCTTGCCTTAAGTAGAAAACCTGTAACGATGGAGGGCACTTGGCATGACATCATGAGAATCTATCCACTTAGGTTTTTCAGGGAAACAGAGAAGAGCATCCCAAAGGAAACCTGTCAGAGAAACTTCTGAAACACCTTGTACTCTGCAGCCTCCTGTTTCAGCATTAATGGCTAGGTGTGTGCAGTTGCCACGCACACAGACCTAGCCGTGTACCACGAGTCTGGTGCTTGGCTGCTGCAGAGCACCCTGGCTGTGCGGAGCCAGCGGGGCTGTGCTGGTCTGCCCTTGCCATCTAACCACTCGGCTGTTTGTAGCCCGCCATGTGCAGCATCCTGGCTTCTGTGACGACTGAGCAGCTGGTGCTGGGTGCTCCCAAGTCAGAAATCTTGAGAAAACGTGAAGTCCTAGGCCTAGGAAATTCTGTCTGTCAAGGCAGCCTGAAACAGGTTTCCTCCTGATACTGAGCAGCCACCCACTGCTCTTTGGCTTGGAAAATAAAGTGTGAGCAATTGAGATGCAAAATTGGTGGAGTTGTTACACTGGGATATTTCACTCTAGGTCTTAAGCACGCTTAGGGTGAACAGTGGAGCCAGTAGTTTGTGACTCAAGATACACAGATTAATAGTGTATTTTGGTGTTTCTAATTAGCCCCTCAAGCACAGCACAGAACCTGCTTGGAAAACCCAAGCTTGTAAACTGCTGCTTCGTTGTGAAGCCTGTCCTGATAGTGAGGAGTAAAGTGTCTTAAGAAGCCACATATGTGAAATGACTCTTAATCCTCCTTAAAAGCCACATATTTTTTTGTTATAGTCTCCTGGAGAACACCCTCCTTTATACTTTGAGCTGTATTTTTTATATAAGTTTGTTCTTCAAAATTGTGCTGTACAAGAACAGCTGGCATGCAGTAAGAGTGGCAGAGAGAGAAAATCCATTTCCCTGAGATGTGAAAAGACTGAGAAGTGAGAAGGTGGTTCAGTGAAAAGGAGCTGGTGCCTGCAGCTGCAGTGAAGGAGGTTCTTTCGTCCCACGGTGGTGAAGCTGTGCAGAGAAGGGCCTGGTGATAGCAGATGTTGTGGGGGAAAAAGCAGCAAGGAAAATATTTTTTTCATCAATGCAAATTTCAAAAGTTTTTCCGGCATTGCAATCAAAGCACCTGTGCCTGGGAGGCCCACTTTTCATTTGGGGAAGCCTCCACTAGGCTCAGGTGCTAGGCAGTGTGCAGCTGCTGCATAGCTAGCCATACCTCACTACATAAATCAAGTGACGCTCATTGTATGGGGCACGAAGGGAGACATCCAGGTGTTGAAACAGGGTAATTAAGGTAAGAATTTGAGCTCTCTGACCCACTTGTTTATTTGTTCAACCTGCAGCTTTTCTCAAGAGCTACACAGTCCCAAAGCAGAGCTTTAAAGCTGACTCAGTGAATGATGCTGAGGTTTGTTTTCCTTTTAGATCTAACAACATCAGTAAGAACCAAGGAGACTGGGGGGGGATGGAGGCACCGTATTCCTTACACCACTGGCTAGGATCAGAGCTGCAGTGTCTGCTGTGCAGCCACTTCTCAGAAACCCTTAGGCTCTTTGCTACACAAACTGTTGCACATGCTTGCAAATTGAGTGTTTTCCCACAGTGGTTTAATCTTTATTATATTATTTTCATTTTACCACATCCATTGCTTTCCTCCAGATACTTTGAACACAGATAGAAATTCATAGGGCTTGATTGCTTATTTTCTCTTTTACTTTAGATCTTGGCATGGTGTCAGTACACCAGTTGTGACTTATTAGGTCGATGCTATTGCCTGACCAGTAAAACAGCCCAGTGTGTTTGCTTGGGACTATTCCTCCATTAAATGGAGTCCTGCCTTGCACAGCGGGTGCATATGGGTGCTTTATTTTTCCTTTGAAGCACTTGCTCTAGTTACTTTTGAGGAAGATGACATGGCAAGCCAACTGTCATTGGCCTTTTCTGATATAATAGTTTTTGTAATCACTGCATTAGGTTTTAGTCTGGCAAAGAAAGAGATGTTTAAAAAGCACACATTTAAATGTCAGAGGAGAGAAGACCTGTGTAAGATGTTTAGAAACATGATGTCCTCTGGATGCCTCACCAAATCTTCAGAAACAGAGTTGAGGCTGTCCTGGCTTAATCCTGCATAGCTTTGTGCTGAGTCTGCTACGTGAGGAGATGGGATTTGGGAAGTTTATTGAGTGCTGTGGGAATACTCATGCAGTACAGACACGACAAATTAAGCTGGTAGATTGTGTCTCTTCTGTCAACTTTGTGTCTTGATTTACAGAGCTTTCAGTGCTTTAGGGCTCTACAGCATTAAAAATCCAATCATGCAGAATTTGCTTACTTTGGGATTGGAACCAAAACTCTTCACATGTACACTGAAAAGCTTAATACCTTTTGGAGCTGATAGTTTGAAGTATTTCTTATTGATTCATTCCTTTGCAACAAAATGGAGGGAAACCTGTTGTGTTGCTGTAAAACAAAACCAAGCGAAACCAAGGAAAAAAAAAAAAAAGGAAATGTTTGGGAAAAGCTTTGCTTTTTGCCTTTTTTTTTTTTTTAATCTCAGAGGTTGTTAGAAAAACAGCTTCAGAGCAGAAATAGCAGGTGCCTTTGTCTGCTTTGTGGCAAATAAGGAGGGGCATAGGGGTGGGAAAAGGGATGTACTTAGAAAAATAAGCAACCATTTTCTCTGAAATTCTGGTACCCACTGTAAAAATAATTTTGAAGAACAAATTAGGAATGTGTCTTTATTCACCAGGCTGGGTAATGACTTCAGATGCTGACTCTGCTGGCACTTTGTTATCGTTTTTCCTCCACCCTGCCCCACTCAAGCTTTGTTTTGGAGGGAGGGAATGAAGACTCTGAGCAGCATCACTTGGAGCTCTGCTCCCCATACCTCCCTCCCTCTACCCTCTCACTCTGCCTCTTTGTGCCACATGTTCCCTTTTCAAAAAGTAATTTCATGGCTCATGCACTTAAGATTCCATCAGAAACTCGAGTCTTTGATCAGGCAGACAGACACCCTGCTGGGATTTCATTGGCAAATCACAATTCCCTTAATTAAGACTATGTGTCTTTATATTACTAAACTGATTCCAGCTGGGTCCCTGCTCGTTTTACATCCAGATTTACCTAGGCTACGGGTTCTCACCCCCTGTGACTCCAGAGGAACAAAAACCATTTAAAGACTTTCCCTTCCCAGCTTCTCCCCCCAGCTGCTTCTCCCCACCGGTGCAGCAGTTGGTGTGGGCTGGGAACTAAATCTCTCCCTCAGTCTTGTTTGCACTCTCCTCCAAATGGAGAGGCATGGTTGTGCGAGGGATTTGCTCTGTTTCTCTCCAGCACCTGGAAGCTGAGAAACAGTGGTACAAAGGGAATTGAACTCGCTAGGTGTTTTTTCCTTCTTTTCAGCAGCCATGTTCTTACTGAGAGTCAAAAGGATACTAAAATTCAGCATAGTATTCTCCTCCTTCCCAGCTTTCTTTAGCTATCAATTAAAGATGAAGCAGGTTCAGAGTGCTCGCTTATGGTAATCACAGTTCCTGTGTGGGAGGGACCTCAGTGACATTTCTGCTGTGCTGGGTTTGTTTGCTGTATTAGTCATGCCAAGGCAAACATTTCTCTGGAGATGAAATACACAGTCAATGAGTCCTGACTTTAAAGTGTGTGGTCTGCTCTGGCCAAGGAGATAACGCTCTGGGGGGAGGTTCAACAGGCAACGTTGTTTTTCCTTCAGTCATCTGCATTTTCCCTTCCTCCTCCTTAATTTCCTCATCTCCTCTGAGCAGTGCCCTGACACCTTCTCCAGGGAGAGGAAACTTCCATAGCAACCTGCTCACGGCACTGATCACTGGGATGGCAGCTAGCATGGCTGCCAAGCGGCAGCGCCCAGCCCTGCCCCTCTGCACGATGCCTGTCTGGGGGGCAGAGGAAATTCAGTGGTGGGGCTTCTCAGCACACCAACCCCAGTGCTATGAGTGCATTTGCCATGCCTCAGAGAGAGAATTCTGGCTCCTCTGGAGCATCCTCTGAAGCAAATCCTTGAGGCATTTTCAAAACCACCTGTGGGGAGATGGCAGGGACCAGTGAAAATGCCCACGTTTTGAGAAATATCCACATAAACATAACTGCAGGTGGGTGGGTGCAGCAGGCTTGGCCTGTCCCTGTGTGGGGCCCACAAGATGCTAAGCCCAGGATCTGAGCATCCCTACAGGTGACAGCTCTGCAGCCAGGAAACCCTCCTGTTGGCTGAATGGCAGTGGGTAGTGCCACAGCACACGGGAGGCTGTTGGCTGCTTATGCACGCATGCTTAAACTCAAGAAACGGCCAGCAAACAGTGAGCTTTAGTGGCCAGCAAACCCTGACCCGGCACCTCCTGGAGCTGAGCTGCCTGCTTAATAACTGAATCCAAAGTCCCGACTCAGGACACATCCTCTTCTACAGACAGGTTCATCTTCAGATTTATCATACAGAATTCTTTGCTTGAAAATGCCTTCTTAATTATGTGCCAGCAGAGCTTCAAACCCTGTCTTGGTGATGTGGTGACTTTGTAATGGGCCACAGCAGAGCTTGACTTTAAAGGGGCTTAATTTTAAGGGTCTGGTGTGTTTACAGCTGTTACTCCCAGCAAGAGGAGTTTTGGTTCAGTCAAACAGGCAACAGCCTGAACTAAACCTTATTTAGCTCTTCACACACTAATAAAAACGTTCCCTGAAAACCCTAATAGGACTTTGCACTTTGATGGGTTTTTGATTTGAGGATTCCAAAGCTCTTTTTAATAAGAATTGCTGATTATGACTGCATGGTAAAATCAGATTAGGTAAAAAGGGTTTGAGGATCTCTGTTTTGTCTGAGGGACAGAACAAACTTCTCTCAAATGTACAGGAAGTAAACTCCGTTACTAGAAAATGAATTTTATGAGCCTTTATAAATAACTTGGTAATTAATTTTTTTTTGTTGTTAAAATTAATTAAAAATCCATGCATTATAGAATGTTAACATCTATGTTTATCTCTGTCTTGTCCCAAACCATCTTGATGGAAAGATAGAGATGCATTACACTTATATATAGTTTGAGTTAATTGAAATCTTCCTCATAGACTCTATGTAAAGAAATTAGGATGTAATTAAGCTACACTGTTAATGATTGTTGTGTCTAGATGCTGTGGTTATCAGGGTCTGTGCCAGACTCACATCCCTGGGAGGTGCAGACAAAGGAGCCCAAGTAGCTGCCATGGCTGATTGAGCACAGAGGGACGGTGGGCTGAGGGAACTCAGTGCTGCTGGGGATATTCTTCCCGTGAAGCACAATGTCTTGATTGGCAGGGGTATTGCAGGACCCAGAAAACCTGCTGCAGCCTGGGGATGGCAGCCCTGTGGCTGGGGCACAGCTGCTGCCACAGTGGAGCTGGAGCACAGAGACACTGAGACCTCTGCACCCTTCACTGTAGTGGTTGGCTCACTGATAGAGCCTGCAAATGAAAATGTTGCTTGATGGTGAAAAGACAAAGTCACTGGCATGCTTTGGGTGTGTGACACCACAGCAACACAGTGAACACATCTTAAAAAAGGTTAAATTAGGAGGAGAGTTGTAAAGCTGATACTTCAGGTCATCAAGCCATTGATCAAGCCAAAAAAGATTTTCCTTAGCTTTCCTATACAGCTCACTATGTGTGATTTCAAATAAATAAATTAATTAAAACAAGCAGATTAAGAAAATTGCTAGGCAAAACATCAAGTGATGTTACCATTAAAAGTATCAGTAACTTATGAGTTAAAATACTAGAGGACAATATGAAACAGCAGAAATACAGATAGTCATAGCTGAGTTTATCCATAAGAGAAAGCAACTACATTAAGGTAAGAAATGCAGAGATAAGGCAGCCAAGCTTTCTTATCTCACTCCTGGAGAGATACCGCAAAGGGAGAAAGTGGAAAATCAGTGATGTTGCATTTCACCAACAACTTAAATCTCATCTGGAACCATAAAGACTGATGTCAGTCTTGTCCACGCTGAACCATAATCATTGCATCTGGCCACTGACTTCCCTAATATTTTCTTTTGACCTGATAAGGAATCTGATATCTGACTACAGCTTTTCAGATGTCTTAAAAGTCACTGGGAGGGTGTTAAGATGTGTCATCCTAGAGAGAGAGAAAGGAGATGGGAGGAAATTATAGGGGAACGTTAGAAAGGGGAGGGAGATGTGCGTTAAGACAGGAGGAGCGAAAAAATCCCAGAGCTCTATGAGGAGGAGAAGAGCATATAGAGAGTAAGAGGGGATTTGCACCAGAGATAGACATAGAGGAACAGAGAGGAGGAAAGGTGGGCAGGTAACTGGAGGGGGCAGCTGGAAGGGAAAAGGTGACATATTTCCTTAAAATACAAAGATTTGCATGTGTTGGACATGCATCTTGGCTCTCTAGGTGGCCAGACCTCACTTAAAGAAAGGGAGAATGGGATCTTGGACCCTGATAAAATGCGTCCCATCTTTTGGTGGCTGAGCATTTAAGATAGACTTTTTTAAGGAGCATATCATTGTCACTGAGGGATAGCTGTCTGCCTTCTGCTCTGCTGCTAATAACTAGGGGGGAAGGGGAGATAAATCATCCTGTAGCCTAGCAGAATGCAGCAGAAGTGAATCCTGGCCCCAGTGTGCATCAACCCCTGATACAGTGTGACTTTTCTGGATCGTTTTTCTTACTCTACACACACGAGCACTACACGACTTGGAAGAAAACCGAAAAGATGCTCTATCCATCTATCACAAGTGTTTTACTGTGTCTGTCTCCTGCTCTGTACCAGGACGAGGCATGTGTTTTGGTATGCAAATGTAGCAGACCTGCCTACAATCTTTTCATTACCGTTTGGTGTTTCATACTTCATGATGAGATCAAAGAGGTTAACTGAATTCAGAATCTCCTACCACAGCATTTCAGAAGCACACGACAGTCAGCAATGCGCAGTGGGCCCTTCCCTCCATTTGCTCCCCCTCCTTTGCATATGTACCCTCAGAGCTTCAAACACTGCATCAGATCTGGAGAGACCCATTAAGAAGTGAGCAAACCAGCCAATGCAGGCAAACTGAAAAGCTTATCAAAAGTGAGAAAATGTGCTACAAGAATGGGTAGGCACAAAAATGAAACCATATGTCATCTCAGAAACAAAATATTTGAGAATTAATTCAATTTTTACTTGCCTGTCAAAGCTTGGCTTCCAAGTTTAGCCTTGTCGTTCTTGCCAGTGATATTATTAGCCCTCTGCCACTGCTCAGGTGCCACACTGATGGGCAAAGCTGTTGAAATAAAGGGCCTTCTGGCTGGAAAGGCAAAATGAATAAAACAGCATGGTGGAAGAGCTGCAGGTGGCTTTTAGAAGTTTTTCAGTGAAATGAACAACAATTTATTTTGGAGCAGCCAAAAGAATTTTAGTTGAATTGATTTGATTTTTACTTTACCCTTCTGAGTCCTTTCTCTTTTTTTTTAATGTAAGTGAAATTTTTAAAAATGCCATTTGAAATTTAAAGTCAGAAGTTTTATTAAAAGAAAATGCCTCTATGAGACATTTTGGGGTTTTTATATGGAGGATATCAACAGTTTTTAAGTAATACTTAAATTTCTCTCTTTTGTAACATCTCAAAACCAGTAGAAAACCAGAGCTGAGCAGATAACTACACAGACACTTTGCTGAACTGCTTTTGGGGTGCTCTGCTGGCAGGGAACCACAGAAGCCAGCTGCCCCTCAAGGAGAACAGCATCCAGGCAGACACACAGTGGCCTGGCAGCTCTGTTGGCCAGCCAGGAAGGTGGCTCAGAGGCATGGTCTGGATTGAGATTTGAGATGTCCCTGGCCAGGCCTGGGCCTGGTTGGGATGTAGTAAGACTACAGGACTCATGGGGCTGGAGCTGTCACTCTGGATCCCAAGGGTAGGGGGTGAGTCCTGGTGGGCATCTCTTTACTTGCCAATGTCACCACCAAATGGATTGTTTCTGACCTGATCATGCAGATTTAACATAGGACCTTGTCTTCCTCTATTTCTTAAAAAAGTTTTTGTCATTATAGGCTCCTGGCACCTGTGCAGCATGAGGAAAATGCCAAGGTATTTCAGTGATGTGCTTCCCAGTTGTGTTAAAAACTTCCCTGATCTCCATCAGCATCACACAAGGTGGAATGTGTAAAGAAAGACATGTAGTATGGTGAACTTTCTGACTTCCAAGTGCAGCCACAAGACTATCACCCAGTGAAAGAAACAGGACAGCTCTGCCTTCCACAGAGAGAGTCCCCTGGGTGGCGATGTTACAAGGCTATGCATCCCATAATGCTATTTCTAAACTTGGAAGCTTACTGAAACTCTCCTTTGTGGCACAGAAATCAAGTACATATTTTATGGAGCAGGTTTTGTTCACTTAGCTATCTGGTAATTTCAATATGCTTGTGAGTAATTAAACTTTATATGGAGCTCAGTGGAGTGGTTCTGCATTTCCACAAAGCCAAGGATCTGATTAAGTACAGGGATATTTCTTTTTTCTCAGTAAAACTAAAGGGGCTGTTTCATTGCTAGTTCTTCCAGATCCCTGGGTGGTTTTGTGAAATTGCTGTTGAACATGGTATTTATTAGGGTCGTGCACAAATACCTAATGTTGTGAACACACCACATACATATATTAATGTCACATTCAGGTTGCAAAGCATTTATAACTGTCACCTCTTTCCCCGGTCTCTCTTTTTGCATGTCTCCAAACACATAACCAGCCCTGCTGCTGGCTGATTGATGAGGTAGGTAAAGTCAGACAGCACCCTCCATCCTCATGTTGCTGTGCAGCCTGCAGACTGTCTGAACACACAGTGGCATCCTCAGGAACTGGGGCCCTTCTGTCCTGTTCACCATGCAAGTGTCATTCCCTTCAGAGACCTCAAGCCACATCTCACACCTCTGTTGGACCATGGAGCTGTAGGCAGAATGCTGCCTGCAGGACTCCTCTGCATCAGCACCACTCGCTGTTTTCCTTAGCAAAAGATGGAGAGGTTCTTTCTGTGAAAAGGTAACAGGTCCCGTGGGACCACATACAGCTGCAAGATTTTTCATCCTCCTACCCTGTCGGTCAGCGTGCGGAGGCAGTTTAAACTGGCCAGCTTCCACAACACCTGGTCATGTCGCAAAATCTCCCATGGCTGCACCGGCACGGCGTAGGCTTTTGTAATGACAGCAGCAGCAGGAGCTCCAATGCTGGCCCTAGAAGACCAGCTTCTGAAACCGGTGCTTCCACTGCAGCTGCCATCAGGGGAGCCCCTGCAAGGACAGACCTTTCCTGACAAAGCTGGGATGGCAGCACAGCTCGTTCGCGGCTGGGGAAGTCAGAGAAGCAAACAAGGTCCTCTGGGGATGGGAGCTGGGTGCTGGGCCACGGAAGCCCTCTACAAAAGTGGGAATGAGCTGACTTGAAGAGAAAGCTTGGATCAATCTCTGTGGGCTGTTCTGTGTCACCAGCATTGCTAGAACAAGGCAGGGTCTCGCTCTGTCCTGTGCCGTGTGTGGAAACACTACCTGCTTGCAGAACTATGTCCAAATAATGACTTAAGTCCCACTCATTTATCTAATGAGACCAGGTAGTCTCACATGCCAAGTTGGGTCCTACCAGTTTTGTTAGGTGAAACAGTGTGTTGCCAGAAGCAGTCAGAGCTAAATATGGTCTATGCTTCATGTTGTTTCCTGAAGTTTGACAAGTGAATGACTTTGGACCAAGCTTGCCATGCTGAAATCCAGCATACTTTCTGTAATGCATGCCGGATATCCTTCTCTTCTGACCCCTGTCATCATCCCAATCCCATCAAGCATAACCCCTTACAAATATCATGCTGGTAGCAGCCATCTGTATCCTGCAATCACATGAATCACCCACGCGTGGTCCAGCCTTGGTCACAGTCCCTTGCCTATCAAGTGACATTACTTCAGAAAGGTCTTAGGCTTTACACTCTCCATGAATGTGGTTAATACACTGATCCAGAAGCAGCCCTACTATTATTTCTCCAGCACAAAAAGCACTTCAGGGAAAAATGTCTCAAAAATAGTAAATCTGATTTTTTCATCAAGCTTACTGTCCCCAGCTAGTGCAGAGACTCAGCTTTCTGAAGTTATACTTTGAGTGTCAGCCCACATCTGTCAGCAGCTGCTGACCAAAGGCTCCCAGTACTCTTGTTTAGGAAGCATTTTGGAGTTTGTTAGAGCTCTTTTGGGCTTCACATTTGGCTCTGTGCTTCTGGAGATGGGAAGAGCATGCCCCATTGCCTCGCAGTTGCAAGCTAGGGTATGCTTATCTAGATGCTTGTGCTACCTCACTGCCTGATCTGCCCAGAGGACCCACATTGTCATAAAAAAAAATCAAATAAACCATCATATTTAAGTAGTGATTTTGCATCACTGGTTAGCCATGTACAACAGCTATACCGTTACTACACGCAGTTATTTACGTACACATAAGCAGCGACTACACCTCCACTTTTTCCACCAAGATCAGTAAAGCATGGTAGAAGCCACAGTCCTCTAATTGTAGCAAAAAGGTTGTTTCAGTGTTGCTGAAATGGGAATAAGAAAGAGTGGGAGTCATCACAGCACGACTTACCTAGTGGCATAGCAAGAACTGTGCCTGGAAGCAGAAACCAGGCATAGCCAAATGAAGGAACAGGATTGTCTTTCTAACAGTGGGGGTTAATTAAGCACCTGAACAAAGCCACTAACTGCAACATTTTTCTTATCTTCATCTTGTCACATGATGATTGGACCACTTTCTGGAAGTTATTTTTTAGGGAAATATTATGGCATTCAATATAGATGTAATTCAGAGGAGACGCGTGGTGTGTGATGAACACGCCGAGTAGCTGAGCCAATCTGTGAACTGCCAGTGATGTTTTGTGCAGAGATACCTTGAAAAGTAAATTCAAAGACACTCGACAAAACGGTGTTAGAAAATAGTTCCTTCCCTATGGCTGATCACATTGGTGGGAATATTGAAGATTCCTCGTTAGAGCAACTGCCGAGTCCTGTGACATCTGATGTTAACCAGATAGTTTGCACAGATTGAATGCCGTGTCTCATTTCCCTTCTGCTAGGAAAGACTTTCCCTAAATTTGCCATGTGAGGAGAATCTGCTGGGAGGCATCTCAGGCTAGACTGGGCTTAATGGGTGCCTAAGGCTTTTTTTCTGAGAACATATTTGCTGGGATACATCCAGCTGTGGATGTGCTTTTCCTTTTTGCTGAGTATAACATCTGTACAGTGGGCTTTTGTTTGGCTGGTTGGTGGTTTTCTCCTCCTTCCCCCAAGCTGCTTTGGCTTCTCAGCCTGCTTTTTACCAAATTGCAAATTTATGTTCCTTCTGCTTTTGGCAGGGCCTTATGTGGAACTGTCAAAATGTCACTGGCATCAATTGTGAAAGGTTAGTGCCACATTATAGTCAGCGAGCTTGTGAACAGGGAAGTGATTGGGGTTTGGAGAGGGAGAGGGGAGGATAAATGGGAATCTATTTTCCGGACACTTGCTTCTTCTGCTAAATATTTCTTCTTATCAGGTACATATTTTCAGAAAGTGGTTGCCATCGGCATAGAAAAAAATCTAGAAACCCCAGAAAGAATGAGGCTGTACCTTGTGAGATCCCAGCAAGATGGGAGGAGGGAGGGGGAGAAGGAGAGACAATAAGAACAAGTTGGCCCAATTTATTTGGGTATTGAGTGACCGAAAACATTCATCTTCACCAACTCAGTAACTAGAGACAGGATCATGCTGCAAAAATTTGGTCTGATGGGGACCCAGTGGCAAACTGGGAGACTGTGGGTCTCGGTTCCATGTTTTCAGCTTGGCCCAAAAAACAGTAATAACGTTCAGTTTCTCTCCACAGGTTTAAAAGGTGCTTGTGTACAGAGCTACTGTTTTAGTTATTTCCATCTCTGTGGTTTTTCAGGTCTAATCAGATTGTATTCAAAGTCACCACTGAAAAAAAGCTGCAAAGTTTTTATCTGTTCAATGCATTTTTAGGGCTTCTGGTACCATCATTGCAGTGAACCTAGCTCACAATCTTTACTGTATTAATCTTCAAAATGACACAAGAAGATGAGATTATCCCAGTTTATGAGAACCGAGGCACAGAAAGCCGGACTTTTTTTGCCATGCAAGTCTGTGAGCCAGCAGAGATCAGTATCTGCACCTTTATATGCTCTCTGCTAGTACTGAATCATTAAACCATCCTGCTCATGCCTCATTTTTTCCTTTGGTTTTTCCATTTCTGTTTTTAAAGTCAACCTAATGTACATCTGGAAGCAGTGGAGCCATCCATTGGAGAAGCAGGAGGACAAGTGCCCAGACCCTATCAAAAAAGTTAAATCTGGTTGTGTTGTTAGTCTGAGTAAAAGCACAGTGTAGGTGCTTGTCCTTTGGGTTTATATGGAGCTGCTACTTCATAGGAACCACTGCCCAGCTTTTGGACTGTAGCTCACAGCCAGTGCCAGCCTGACCTAGATTCAGACCAGTGACTTAAAGGTGCAAGCCATCAGAGTTCGTAGCTGAGCCTCTGGGTTACTAACTCTCCTTCACTGCTGACTATATGGCAGAAAAGGCCTTCTAGGTGGCTGATAATGCACTAGTGGGGGTAGTATATGTCTGACCTTTTCTGTAGGAATGAACTTGAAAATGAGGTGGAAAAAAAGGGAATGAAGATTAATAATTGGATTGTCTGAGGGATTCTTCACTGGTGATGAAGCCTATTGTGCTCCTTGTACCATTCCTCCCTGAACACTGCTGGAGGGTGAAATTTAATTTCACCAATACAACAAGATGAGTGTGTGATGTGAAACATGGATCAACATGTGGACATCTCTTCTTGCCCCAGGACATCTCTCCAAACCCTCTGAGCACAAACTCCTGTGAGCTCTCCTCCTATGACACCCTGGTTAACACCACACCTAAGAGCTGAGCCTTTTGGGAAGATGCATGGCTCTGTTTCTAGATGGTGCCCTGAAGGTACAGAGGCATCTAGCAAAACCCAGAAGGTCTGATTCTCCAACCAAGATGAGGGCCCTGGCAATGACCCCAGCAAGGTGGACATTTCAGTGGGAATGTGCAGCCCCTTGGGCACAGGTGCTGTGGCACTAGGACTGGGCAGGAGAAGGCTCTCTTGGCCTCATCTCTGGTGATGGGCTGGGCCAGGCTTCAGAGGGCCCCCTGCAGAATATCTGAGCTAAAAACCTGGGTTTTGGGCAATTAAGCAGACTCCCCCCCCTTCTCCTCATGCCAAGCAGAATTTTAATGTACTTCAAATTTCTCTTTTTAGCACACACAAAGAAAAAAATTAATAATCATCTATAAGAGAAGTTCTTTTCAGACAAATGGAGAAGCATTCAATGCTGATATATATTTTTCCCACTTTTAAATGGTATCTATTTAAATGCAGATTTTCTGGTTTCCTATGTGGAGCTTGGAAGAAACGCCTTTCAATTTAAATGTTAATAGAAGAGTAAACTTCAAAATCAAAATTTCTCCATAAGGGAGAGTGTTTTCTCACAGCTTTAAATGTCTTTCTATGCCTCCTCTCTCCTTCTCCCCCATTCGCTTTCCTCTTTTCCCAGCCCCCAGCTCAGCCTCACTTGAATTAAACAGTCTTTTTAAAAAATAAGAATGCACCTTTCAGAGTTCCTGAATTAGAATGTTTAATTCTGGGGTCTATGGAATAGGAGTGTTTGAGCAAAATGCTGGGGCACTGATATCATCCCTCAACCTCCAGCCTTTTTCATGCCAGAAATTTATCAAAAGTGCTGCTCTGAATGCTTTATGATGGGATTATTCTCAGGCTTGTGCTACGTAATATAGCACCAGTGGTTGGGGCAGGGGTTCAAAGGGAAGAAAAACCTTCAGGATAATGTTTTAGTTGCTCCTGAATGTGAACAAGGCTTTGGTGCTGGTCTGAGCAGTAGAAGAAGGAAGTCAAATGAAGAGGGAAGAAGATAAAACAGAGGAGGTATAACCCTTTCAATATTACCCCTCCTGCTCCTCCTGTGATGCAGTCCTGCATGTCTTCGACTTAATTTATCTTCAGGAGGAACTTAGGGTAAATCTTCGCTTTACAAAAGGTCCTTAACACCGCATGATACTGCGGGTTCACATACAATTGTGTTTCTTGCTTCCTGTCACGCACCATCTGTCATCTTTAATACAAACTTTTTCTTTGATTTTCCTCATCACTCTTTTCCATTCTCTATCTGTTTGTCTCCTCTCTTCTCTTCTCACTGAAAGAAAAAGGGAGGAAAAAAAATTGTTGCTGTTTTTTCTTCTGCTTCCTTCTGGCCCTGATAAGCCCTGGCCACCTTTGCAAGAAGCAGTTCAAGAGATGCTAATTTAAGATTAAATTTTAATCAACTTTCACATACTTAGTGGACAAGTAGATACTGTGATGGTGGTTGGCATATAAAAAGCAGAGTGTAACAGGGCAGCATCTGTTCACTGTGGAAGGAGACTTGTAAGCTAGACAATAAAGCCATGACTATATATAATAGGTATAGGGCTTTCTGTATCCAGATTATTTTCACACAACAGTTACTGTACTTTGTACATCATTATTATCTGAATGCCTCTGAAGGAAGAGTGGTGAACTGGCTTCCACATCACCCCTGGGAGACCGCAGGAAGTCTGAGTTTTAGAGGAAAACATCAGAGCACGCAACCCTCCCACTGATTTCAGGGAAAGCAGAACTCACTGGGCTCTTCACTCTGGATACTCAGGCCCTTGCAAGCAGGGGTGCTGGGGAGACCACTTGCCCCAGGGTATCTCTAGGCACCTGTGATGTGCTGGCAGGGCTTTGGGATGAAGCTTGCCCTGATGCCCTGCTCTGTATTTCTTCCTGTGAACTGTACCTATCCAGGGGGGAATAAATGGAGTCTTCAGTGGTGTCTGAGCCATGCTTCTCACCAGCACTGAAGCACTTTACAATGAACATGTTGCCTTTGCCCTGAAACCCAGAGCCCTTTGCAGCTTTCTTCCAAACCACTGGGGAATGCAGAAAAACTTCCATTTAGAAAGCTGGGCTTTCCACCTGGCTTCTCCTACTGCCACTGGGGCTAGAGGTGCTGGGTCCAGTTAGATGGTGCCTCTCATCCTGCAGGAATGACCCCTCTGGCCAGACTAATGTGGTGCGGAGGCAATGTGTTGTTCTTCCTCCCCAGCAAGATTGTACCTGTGGCATGGTGGCTCAAAGGAGGGGTCACTTGAAGTAAGAGGTGACCAGCATAAAGAAATGTGTACTCCCTGAGTTCATCAAGGGAACAGGAAGGGAGAAAAATTAAAAAAGTATGGCTCTGATCTGGTAAAGTCCCAAAGTTCACACTGAAATTGAGCAGAAGCCATTTTATTGCATGTGCCTCAAATTCTTCAACACCCGCATAATCCGTGAAAGCTGTGTAACAAAAAGCCTCTTGGCACGGCTACAGCTAGGAAATGTTTGCTTTGTGTGGCCTCACTTAGCAGGAGCAGGAAGGATTAAAGTTATGAATACGAAGGATGGCCAAAAATGCAGGTGCCTCAGACTTTCCTCCTGTTTCTAAGGAATGAGAGAGGGAGAGGAGGGATGAAAGGATTGGTTGGGCAAATTGCAAGTGTACTCTGCTGGGACCAAAGCTTGGAAATGTTCCTAGATGATCATATATTGCAGTGCGAAAAGCCCAGAGAGAAAATCTGGAGAGAGAAAGACTCTTCAAGATCAGTTCTTGAACATCACTGAATAAGTAGAAATTATCAACTTCAGGTACTTTCTGAGAATAAAGATCTCCTCTCCAGAATTAGAGAAGGGGAGAGAATAGCTTGGCATAGAGTAGAGCAGAGCAGAAGAGAGCAGAGCAGAGCAGAATAATACTTTAGCGTGGGCTCAGCTACTCTGGCCCACTACATCAGGAGTTGTAAGGGCAAAGCTTTTGTTTCCTTCCTAGCCTGCTGTCACTCAGAGCTGAGTAGCAACACAGTAGATAATAAAAAATACCTTTCTTCTCTGGCCAAAGTTTATTTTTCAGAAGGGGAAGCAGGATTGGGGCAAAAGATTGAACCCTTGTATGGCGTGGTGTTCACACCCATCTTTCTCCCAAGACCTACCATAAGTTTTCTGCCTTCTACAGTAGAACTGCATCTGATGTGTTAAATTTCTGCTGTGTGTCTCCCTTGTGCATTGACCTCTCTAATATCCATGTTAAGTCCCTTGAAGACAAGTCCATCTTTTCACACTCAAGAGACACTTTTTCTCACCTTTTCCCCCCTGCACTTAAACAAGCTTTTTTCCCTTCCTTCTCTACTGCCTCCTTAAATCTCTCCCTTAATATCTAGGAGTTCTCTTTTTTCTCTCCTCTGCTCTACGTAGACAAAAGGTAAGAGTAAAATCAGGACTTGACATTCAAGCTCCATCTGGTGCTTTCAGCCACTGCAGAATTTCTTAGACCCCTGTAATTTTCTCAAATACTGGAGGAATTGCTTTCAGACAGTAACACACTGATCTGGGACACCCCTTCCCTCTCAGATGCTTTATGAGAAGGTTCACCAAAGACCAAAAATTGCAGTGTCATTGTGGAGTTCGCTGCTTGTCCGCATGAATCTCTGGAGGTGTCAGCCTTTGTAGAAGACAGGACTTCTTTCCTTCTCTGATGAACTGTTCACTGGATTCTGAAGTTGTAGGATTTCTTATGAAGGTAGGCAGGCTGAAGTGCCAGCAGTACACAGCTGGCACCTTCCTTTTGTCATTGTTTCTGGTTTAAGTAACTGTAAGAACACTCAAGAACCTCGATGGAGGAAATCCAGGTAGATGGTCTGTCCTGACAAGAATAAATCCTGTGCCAGGGTGCCCATTCTGTACCCCATCCTGAGGGATGTGTAGACTAGCACAGACCACAGCCAGTTTGTGAGGCATCCTATCAGCATTTCCACATAGCTGAGTTCACACATGCTGGCAACCAGACACTTAACACTTCATCACACAATGAACAAACTCCGGTCAAGAGAAGACGATGGGATTTTCTGGTTTAGGAGAAGTTATGCATGTATCTTATAAACAGCATTGCACCTTTTGTGATATGAAGGCTCACCTAAATCCTTCAGAGTCACAGTTTCTCATTTTGTGAGGGCCTTCTGCTGCTTTTTCTCTCTGCTTTGAGAGGGTTGTGTTTTAGTGTATGTGTTTGTGACGTGTATTTCTGAGTCACTTTCTGGTGCAGAGTACCTACACATAAATATAATCCACTATTACGTTTGTTGAAGTGGGTTGTACATATTCTGATTGTGTTAAAGTAATCTTTAAACTGAAGACTCAGTTGCCATGTGATACAGTAGAAGGCACTCAGAGATTTTAACTGAGTCTCAAGTAGACTAATACATATTTCTTATCTCTCCATACCTGAAGTGGAAAGAAAAGATTAAAACCTCACCCTCTGCTTGCCAGCCTCATCCAAAATATGGTCTTAAGCTGTGCGGAAAGAATCATGAGAGCCAGAAGATGCCACTCAAAGTCACCTGAATTAATATTCACTTGTTCATTGTAGCTGAGAACTGCTAGGGCTGGCATTCAGTAAAAGACACATCTGCCTAATTTTAGATCTTCTCTGCCCCCTGTAGTTTTAGGGCAAGGTAAGAGAAGGGATCTCACAGAAAGTTACCTCTGTGCTGCTGGTTCTTTGTAAGAGAACTAATTTAAACAAAGCAAGCTTAGTGTAATCTGGTAAACTGTATTCCTGGGCTGTGTGTAGTTCTTGAACAATTTCCAGTACATTTATTTTTTTGGAAAAAGATGAAAAAGGAGTGATTTAGACTCTTTTCTTTTAATCCCACAGTAGTGAAGACAAATGAGAATGAATCTAGTGCAGGAAGGTGTAGCTCCAAGTGACCTGCAGTGAAGGATTATGCTGAAGAATTACACTATCCTGGTCTGTTTCTGCTTGTGGTGATGTATTCCGACATCTAGTCCTCGAGTCCTCACAGAAATACATTTGTGATTTCCTTTTGGTTTTCCTTCTTTGTTGGGACACCTCAGGAACGAATGGTGTTATACCCGGAATGCTTTGTAATCTGCTTTAGATATTCTGGATACAGACTTCAGGGTCCTTAGTCCCTATGGACCTTTTTCTACAGGGAGAAGAGAGGAGGAGATGTAGGATGGATTCTGTGAAACACTGTTTGCAGCAGTATTGCACTTTCTGATGGTCTGATAACAAGCACTGTAGTTTGATCTGCTAACAAACACCAGAGAACAAGCAGTTGTGAAAGCAAAAGCAGTGCTGTATGGTTAAAAGCTGGCCAGAAAGCCAGCAATAAATATTGATTCAATTATAAGCTCCTCAACAAACTTTTCATGGAGCCATGGGCAGGTTGCCTTTTCTCATCTTCTCCTGGTTTCCCCACCTTTCACAAGAGGCTCATATTTTCCTTCCTGTATGTGTTGTGAGGAAAGAAATCTCTAATATTTTGGAAGTATTATTAAACTCCTCTGTGGAAAGGAGGACAGCACGGTATCAACAGGAAGGCTGAGCCTTCACTTTAGAAAGATGACTTGCAATTTCAAGGAAGAGGACAGAACTTCAGAAGTTAAAAAGGCATATTGAAATTTTCAAGAAGCAATGCTGATGCAGAACATGTAATGTTTGCAGCCGCTGGGGTGTGACGCTTTTTCCACAACCAGTATGAATTGCTTTATTGCTCATAACAAATACAGATGGACAGGTATCAGGGTGAAATGAAGGGCAGGGGCACTTGCAGACTGACAGAGATCCTTCCCCCTCATGCTGTTTGGAAATAGATCTTAATCAACTCTTCTGCCTTTCTTTGTCTTCAGAAAATCTTTAGAGTTAATATCCTCCAGCGGAAGACTAAAATGCTTTTAGGAAACGCGTATTGCTTTATGAGAATCTGTCTATTTTAAGGAGGTTGTCTAAAATGCTAATGTTTCTCTTTTCATCACGTTTCATGAAGCTTGTGGCTTTCAAATGTACCATTTCAGTTTCAGTCATGGGAATTGGATTACTTCATTCCTTGCCCCTTCTCCAGTGTTATCAGTCAAGACATTTGTTGTTTCCAGCCTACATGAACATGATGCCTGTATTCCTTGCCTGATGATCCACATCTTTTTTTAGACAAGATTGAGTTCCCCATCTTGCCTATTTCACACAGCAGCACCTGTAGCAGTGCTAGGCATGGAAAGTACTTCCCTGGGGGAAGATGCTCATGCCTAGCTTTTAGTCTGTTAATATAAAGAAGAAATAGGGATGAAGATGGTATCTCTAAAACATGAGTGGAAAGAGAAGATTGCACTTTCCCCCACGAGTGATAGTGGTACCTAAATCCCTGTAGTAAATCATTGAAACTACTGCTCACACCAGCAAGGCATTGAAAATCAACTTCTGCATTATAGGTCTTACAGAAAAAGCAATGTAAAACCTCCCTTACTTGCACCCTGGAGCTACATTTCTAACAGTTTAGGTTATTAGGTGGTGGAGAAGGGGGATCCATAGTTCCCGTGCAATCTGTGCACTCTGCTACAGTGGGGTGGGACTTGGAGTGGGAATCCAGGAGGGGTTCAGCCATAGAACCTGCTGAGCAGTACACAAGTGAGCTAAGATAAGCTGTATTTGCTGTTGCAGGCCCATTTGTCTCAATAAGATTTAACAATGCATTTTGCTGTCATAGTCACTCCTTCAATTGATTGGGATCGGGATTGGGATTGATCCTGAAATGCTGTAGTTACTCAGGGGCTTTTTCAAAGAAGGAAAAAATGTAAAGAATTCATTTCATAGTCTAAAAATAAATAAAAGCAATTTCAGAAAAACAAATAAAACAAACCCAGGATGTGCTCAAGTGTCACAAAGTGGTGTCACATGACAAAGCACTGACCCTTTTTACCTTTGCAGGACGTACTCAGGAAAGGGTTATCACTGACAATCAAACTCAGACAAAACCAAATCAATTTGTACTGATGAGGTGTTGTTTATTTATATGGCATCCCTTGCTACTAAATTAGCAGAAGGAGTTTATGTATTGTCTCGTGTACATGATGCAAGTCTTTGCTTTTTTGCTGTCCTTTCCATGTCAAGCACCACACCAACAGAAGAGTAACCATAACAAGTACCAGAGAAAAGTACCAGTGTCCAGAGAATATAGGCTTCTATTCCCCAGCCTTCTCCTCATGAAATAGCCTGAGGGTCATGGTTTGGTTACATAAAGTACTTTCCCACAAAACAATCACTTTGAATAGACTTGATCCCAGGATTGACCTCAGCTTCATGTGGGCTCTGACAGGTGAGGAGCACTAGAAAGATGGTGTTGGACAAGCACAGGTTGCTTATAAAACCAACTTTGCAACCCTGTTTCCCAGCACTGCCATTTGCAAGGGCTGCCCTCAAGGAAGGTTGTGGCAGGACAAAAGCCAAGATGGTTTTGAATAGAAAAAAAAGTTCATATTTTATTTATTTTGGATAAACTCTAATGGATGTGCTCATGAGAAGCAGATTTGCAACTGGCCTAAGCAGTGGCAATCTTAGACTAAACTCACTGAACTTGTGAGATTTCATTAGAAAATATCAATTTTGATTTTTTTTTATATGTGGTCTTAAATGTTTGTCAGAGGTTAGCTTTCTGTTTTTTCAAGAGTTAATATAAGCCCAGAGTTAAGATGCTGATGTATTTTGCTTTGTTGTTGGAAGGGGAATTTCAGGTTCTACCAGGAAGAGAGGTCAAGTGAAACAAACCTCAAAATTTGGCCTAGAAAACTGGGTCCTGCTACTTTAACCCTTCTGTTCAATGGCAAAACCCCAACATATTTTAATGGGGCAGTAAACATTTCTTATTTGGTCTATAAGATGTAGGATTGCTTGTGATCCCCTCTGGGACCTATGAAAACTGGCTCCATCAGCTAGTCATTGGGGTAGGTCTGAGGAGTTACTGGCTCCTGTTACTTTCCAGTTACTGCTGAATAAAGCTATTTAAATTCAGCTCATTAAAAGCAAATTGGTAGGGTATGCTTCCATGAGGAGGAGCAAGTGCTGTTATCCAGAGTCAGCAGTCCCAAGCTAAAATGGAAGGGCTTTGTAGAGCTGACACAGACAGCTGTGCAGCACTTCTGAGGGAGATGTTGTGCTCTTGCTGAAGATGACATAGGAAACAGTAAACGTTTTATGTTTTTCTCTGTCTTACAAATTGAATCCAGGCCTTCACAGACTCAAAAGTAGGAAGACACTCTGTCATCAAAGATGCTTACTAACATTTACTGCTTGCTTTAGAAAGCATTCTGAGAAATTCCCAAGGAGCACAGACCAGTGTTGCCTGTGGGAAGTACGGATTTCTCCAGGAAATTCTTTTTTCTTCCTGCACCAGACCTCCTTGTATATATTCCAATGCTTTGTGGGGAGTTTTTGTTTGGGTTTTTTTTTGTAGGACAGTCACAAAACCCAAGATAAAAATACAAATTTTAATGTGTATCTTGTTAGAAGAGCCCTGGTCACTGGTGGGCTGGAGGCATCCTTCTATCTTCAGAGGGACTCCTTGCAAAACCCAGTGACAATCTACAGGAATCAGATATCATTTCAAGGGAGGGGTTGCATTCTGTGACTGGATCTTGCATAAGAACTGCTGTAATGAACATAGCCCCAAGTACACTCTGTTCCACCGAATTGAATCACTCTGCCCCAGGACACCTACAGAACTTGTGAACACTTTACATTTGAATATAGAGTTTTGTAAAGCTCCGATGAGGGTAATTTATGTTCATGAATTTCACTGAATCTGCACTGCTGGTGTTAGCGGTCCTTTTGATCCAGTATGGGAAAAGGGTAAAAGAATAACAGATATTGAGAAATAGTCAGAGACCAGCCAAGGAGAAAAGCTGCCACAGAATGGAGGATGACTCACTGGTTTCAAATCTTCCTCCACCTGTCATAAGCATGCTGTTTCTTGAGAGAAAGTGAAATCATTGCTATGAGAAAGAAAAAATAAAAAAAGGAAGGAAGGAAGGAAGGAAGAAAGAAAAAGAAAAGGAAGGAAGGAAGGAAGGAAGGAAGGAAGGAAGACAGTAAGTTTCAAGAAGGAAACAAATGTTTGGAGAGCTGGCTTGGTTGGAATTTTCCCTTCACATATATTCTTCACATATCAGCGCTTAAATTTTCTATGCCTACATGAGGTGGTACAGGGAACAATCAAATATAAGTGAAGATGCCCACCAATTAGTTCCATTATTTGAGCATGTAGAGATGCTCTTTAGCTGTCTTAGTCCTTCCCTATTTCAGTTTCCAGGTGGTCTCTCTGCCCAGATTTCACATCATAAACAGCTATGAAGATTTTTTTTCCCCCAGCATATGCAGGAGGAGGGATCCCAATAGTCCCATCTTTTTTTGCAGAAGGCAAATATGCAATATATCCAGGTCTTAATTTAAGGGTTCCTTACATTAGGTCTTGGGGAACTTTCCCCTTTATTTGCAAAATAAATACAGGTCAATCCCACACACCCATATAAGATACAGTACTCAGTCCCCACTGGCAAGTGCAAAATGCTTCATTCCAGCACCTCGCATTCCTCCTACTCTCAGTGCTTCCTGGAGCACTCAAAAACATCCTCGCCAAAAATCAGCTGACAAGGTCACCATCTAGATACATGAGAGGGCAATTAAGTTGTCTACATCCCAGTAGTCTATCTGCAGTGCATTTACTATCTCTGACACCAGAATGTCTGTGGTACCCCCTCCTGGAGGTGCCAAGTTTCATCTACACGCAGTGGGACAGCAAGGCCCTGTGGCCCAACTTACACATGGGAAATCATGGCCCAGAGGGGCTCAGGGACTTGCCCAAGATTACACAGGGGATCAGAAACAAGGTAAATCCCCTGTCACTTCTGTGCTGGAGCAACGCATAAAACCCACTTTGTGTATCCGTTTGTGCAGGTGCATCCGTTAGAGTAGTGGAGTATGGGATGGAGATGAGAAGGCAAGATTTAAACAGATATTGTGCTAGCACCCAGAGACTACCATTAGGTACCGTGTTGCACTGAGGCCATGTTACTCCTAATTGCTGAGCAAACTGCCACAAGTCACTTGGGTGCATGTGCACTGAACTTTGTTGTACAGTGAAACGGTCAGCTGCTATCTCTCCCCAGCCCATGCTAGTATCTTAATTTATGGATTCTCCTCCCTCTGAACCACCCTCACTCAAATCATCCCATGCCAAGATACACTGAAGACCTTGCAGATCAGTAGCCTTTTGGATTAAGACTGATATGAACCTCTGATGATGCTCATTTATCACTGTTCACATGCATGTTTTTTTTCTGTCTTCCTCACTGCAGATCTGCGCAGGATGACAGCTGGCTTCATGGGCATGGCTGTGGCCATCATCCTCTTTGGATGGATTATTGGGGTGCTGGGGTGTTGTTGGGATCGAGGCCTTATGCAGTATGTGGCAGGGCTTCTCTTCCTCATGGGAGGTAAGGACGTTGGTGTTTGAAGAAACGCATTTTGCTTGTTGTTTTCATGTTCACTCCTCCTACATGTCCCTCCTTTTCTATGTCACTGGAAACATGTTCTCAGAGTTGTTTTAGGCGATCTGGACTCGGTGTCATTCTGAGCTCCTTCTGGTGTACATCAAGGATGACCTGATGGTAGTTACATGTTACTTTATATCATAAGTCACAGGACTGGAAGAGGCCTTGTGGTTCTTTAGTCCAGTGCTCCATTGTTGCAAGTAACAATATAACCCTTAAACTTAATAAGCTTAATAAATTTACCAATAAAAATCTTAAGATGATGCAGATGTTATTCACATCACTATTCTATTTCATAGTGGGGCACTGATAACTAGAAACTGTGCTCAAAGTATTAACCTATATTTATTCTTTGTCAGTTGTCCTTGAGTCAAACGTAACCTTTAGTTTATGTGTCTTTTCTTTCTTTCTCTGATATACCCATGATGAGCAATGGTATCCTCCATTTGCCTCTTTCCACTCTACATATGCTATTTCTTGTAGACTTTCCTCTGTAAGACCAGTTATCAGTCCAGCTGCCCTTTCTGCCACCTGCACTTGTTTGTACTTGCCTTTCTCAGACATGAGCAGGACCATTCCCAAACAAGGTCTGATCAATACCTTCTATAAGTGACATGACGGTTCCTTGTCTCTGCTGTATATCACTTGCCTGAAGTATTTTGTGGTTGTATTTGCCTTTTTCATGCTGAAGACCCACACTGGAGACCCACAGTCATCCTGCAGTTGGACAACACACCCAGGCCTTTCTCCACCTTTGTAATTTCCTACTGATTACCTCCCAATTTACAATAGGCGTTCTGTTTAATACTCCCCAGGTACATGTCCTGGCCCTCTGTGCTTTTGAGCTTCTTCCCATTTCTGCTGCAGCCCCCAAAGTCATTCAACATTTCCTGTGTAATGTTCCAACCTTTCTTACTACAGATGCCATCCAACTTTCTGTTATCAGCAGGTTTCATAACACATACTGACTTGAAAAGAAGGGTGTGAGCGTCAAGTCCCAAACACAGCACTGGGAGAATATCTCAAAGTGAACAGTGCTACTTCTGTTCTCTGTTCTTTCTCTGCTGGTGGCTTTTGTTTGGCTGGGTTTTTGTCCCCCAAGCAGATCATCACTTCAGTGCATTTGGTCACCTGTTCATCTATACTGTAGTGTGAACACAGCTGAGTGTGTGAAATACAGGAAAGCTTCTGTAGTCCCAGAAGAGCAGTTAAGTGCTCCAGTAACAAGTATTTATGTTCCAGTGCTGTTGGTGCTGGTGACACAGACATTAGTTCTATTGGTCCTCACAAAGACATTGGAAGTCTGCTAGTGCCTCATGCAAGCACACATTGGTCTATGTATGGACATCTGTGAATGGTTTGTTGTGGGTGTCAGTACTTTATGGGAAATGGATCTAACAAATTTGCTTGGAATTTCTTTCTTATGTAATTAAAACTTAGTTTGTATGGGGAGCTATTTTGCTCTAATATGCTCAAATAGCCGTGTGGTATTTAACTTACTGCAGCACAAAATTAATATTAAAGCATTAAGAATATAGTAAATAAATACAGAAACCCTGATATATTAGAAGCTAGCTAAGTCTTGTTTATGGATTGGAAATTCTCACCATATATGGGAGAGTTTCTAGAGTGGCTGCAAAGATTACTTATTGGCTTAATGTTATTTGTCAGTGATTTGAAAAACAGCTGATAAAAGTTTTCAGGTGAAACAAGAGTCCATGTGACCACGCATAATGGGATGAGTCACTTGTAGCTTGCAAAGCCATCTTTTGGTGCGCCCAAACAAAAGCGTTTCAGTGGAGGGAGATCCAAATTCATGCAACTGGGAACAAAAAGTGTTAGTCATCCTTGCAGAACAAGAGGCTGCCTCTCAGAAAGCAGCAGTTCTGAAAAGGTCTCTGGGATCGTGGTGGCTGGGATCATCCAGCTGCACAGGACCTCAGTGCAATTCAGCCGCTAATACTCCAGTTTTGATGGGAATATGCCATAAAAGCATGAAGTGGGGATACCACTGGGCAAAACAAAACTATTTCTACATGTCCTAACCTGGTGTCCATACTAAAGAAGGACGTGGACAGGTTAGGGAGAGGTTTGCAGAAGAGCTATGAGAATGACTCCAGGTCTGTGAAACAGGAAAAACACAGCATGCCACAAAAAGCCAATTGCTTGAAATTGTTTAACAGAAGGTTTATAATTGACTTGAACAGTGTAGAAGTACCTATGCAAGTAGAAGCCATCTGATAGTAGCATGCTCTTTGATGGCATAGAGAAAAATAATAACAAGATCCAGCAGCTGGAATCTGAAACTAATTGAAATGATAGGCATGTTATTTTATCTGCCAAATTCTGTCAAGATGTGTGATATTTTTAATAAAGATGTGTTGGGAGGAGATCAGGCTTATCTTCTGCACCAGCGTAGACACGTGGATCAGGGTTACAAAAGGTTACTCTCCTTCTTGTTTTGCACAAGTCTATGGCAACTGCTGTAGATTTCCTGATTTCTTTTAACAGCAAATGTGCATTAAGTAACAACTACAAACTGGAGCAGCTGGTTAATAAAATACACAACTAGAGCCATTTAATGTAAAAGTCAGTAGCCATCAGTGTGTCATATGTTACACAGTCCTTCTTTCTACAGCAAATTAATCTTTTAATTTGAACCTTTTTATTGCTGGACAGTGTTTGTATACAAAGCTGTTACTTCTGTCATTACATAAAGCTTTGTTACTTCTGTCGTTACATAAATGCTGTGAACGTTACTGATCCTCAGAATGCATGGGGCCAGAGTGCCTCTTAGTTTTGTTCAACTTTTTCTCAAGTCCAATAATGGGAAAAGTTCTCTGGGAGGCTTTATGACATCTGACCTCACTGCAGCTGAGGAAAGACTATGTTAAATTGGTAGCTATATAGTCAGCCTGAAATCTAACTTTCCCTTCCATTTGCAACTCTGCTTGTCTTGGCTACGTTTGTAGCATTTGCTCTGGTTTAATTTCTAGACAAATAGCTCTTTTGTAATGCTTAAACATTCCTGGTATCTATGATCTATGTATCTTACTGTATCTATGGGGTTTGTCCCTCATTGCCCAAAATTCTTTGAACTGAGTATCTAAAATAATCTAAGAAAACCAGATGTGGTTTCCTCTGTTTCTTTATTATATTTACTAAAGACTCTTCTTGCTAGGCCATGTGGCAGTGCCTTGCTTTATTGTGCTTGATCTAATGTCTCAATTTCCTTATTTGCTGAAATAAATCATTTGTGAAATGCAGGCCATTATCTGGTATTACCTCATCTGGAATCCAGGACATGTAAACTGTGATTTAGAGTGTGGTTTACACTGTTACTCAGCATGTTTTGTAACAAGTTAAAAATTATTAATAATTCATCTTTTCTGTTTAGTCCAAATGTGTCTGTATCAACAGCAATCACAGGTCTCTCATGGCTCCTGAAGTTCTTTTGCATAATTTTCTGTATTTAGTGTAGAATTTGTACTTGGATTCCTTATCCTGAGCGACAGCATTTGCCTGACCACAGTAGGATTTTTTTTCAGTCCTTCATGTTGCACAGAGCCGGATGGATACTGCACATTATGTTTAGTAGTTTTGACCTCATTTTGCATGATGGTACTGTTGCATAGCCTCCTGTACCCAGAGTTGCACTGTCTGTTGTAGGTTCATTTCAGTATTGCCAGTATGATTTTATCCTGCAAGGTGGGAGGTGTTTCTCCTTTTGAAAGTTTTTCCATTTGGAATTGTGCTCTTAAGATTCACTAAGAGTAGTTCATTTTATGCATCTTATTTGAGACTGTTTAATGCTATTACAGAAGTGGGTCATACTCAAATTATACACGACTTCAAGCACATCCTCTTGCAGCTTCTTGCCTTTTCTCTACATGCAAATTATAGAAAATCTCTGCAGCAGTAAAAGCTCCATACTGGGCATGTCATTCACTAATTTTGTAATTTTATAATAATTTCTGGCACCTTAGAAGCACTGTAACTCTACTTCCAAATATCAACATCCTGTGGCAAACTTGATGGATGCTTTCATACTCATCAAATACCTGGTAGTAGTCTAAAAGGAATTCAATTAAACATCTACCTGATGAAATGCATGTGAGGCATTTTATATGTTGGTTTTGACCAAAGTACATGTACTTGCACCAAACCCATGCCTTTACTTTTTGGAGTGTAGACATGACCTCCTCATCACTTCCCAGGAAGCAGTGCTCACATTTTCTGGCTTTGAGAAGTTCCTTTGAATGTTTTAAAATATTTTACTTTTTTGTGTTTATTGCCATGGTAAACCTGTCAATTCATTTAGTTGATGTCTTTACTCCCTCAACAGTAGCTAATAGTATTCATAGGTCAAAGTCAAATTTCAGTTTGGCTTCCAGCTCCAAAGATTTGGGATGCTATGAATCAGCACACTGGTGTCTCTACCAAGGTAGGAATCTTCAAGAATCCCTCCTTTCAGTTCTTCTTCAAGTTGTTTAAGAGTACCTCCTGTATCACGATAAGCAGACAAGCTATATATCTGTCTAACTATTGTTTTTTCCACCTACTCTCCAGCACATTCATTCTTAGGATTTTCTTGTTTCATCATTTCAGACTCTGTGAGTTTGCTTGTCCTTCCACAACCACACAAAAGCAACCTCACCAGACCTTCTGTTATTGTACTTGCTGTGTGAAATCAGCTTTTAAAGACAGTCTCTGATAGCCTGTTTTTATTTCCCCAGTTCAGTTCTGATTTCATTTCAGTCAGCTGTTTTGAAACATCATGTGGTTTGCTTTGTTTCTAGTTTTGAGGGCAGGGTTGACTTTGTACCTAGATCATAGAATCATAGAATGTCTGGGCTAGAAGGGACCTCCAAAGGTCACCTAGTCCAATCTCCCCACCATAAGCAGGGACATCACCAACTAGATCAAGCTACTCAAAGCTTCATCTAGCCTGATCTTGAATGTCCAGGGATGGAGCCTCCACCACCTGTCTGGGAAACCTGTTCCAGTGATCTGTCACACTCATATTGAAGAACTTTTTCCTTATGTCTAACTTAAATCTACCCTTTTCTAGCTTAAAGCCATTACCCCTCGTCCTGTCACTACAAACCCTTGTGAATAGTCCCTCCCCAGCTTTCTTGTAGGCCCCTCTCAGGTACTGGAAGGTTGCAATAAGGTCCCCCCAGAGCCTTCTCTTCTCCAGGCTGAACAACCCAAACTCCCTCAGCCTGGCCTCACAGCAGAGCTGCTCCAGCCCTCTGATCATTTTTGTGGCTCTCTCCTGCACATGCTCCAACAGCTCCACGTCCTTCTTGTGCTGGGGGCTCCAGAGCTGGACACAGCACTCTAGGTGAGGTCTCACCAGGGCAGAGCAGAGGGGCAGGATCACCTCTCTCCATCTGCAGGCCACGCTGCTTTTGATGCAGCCCAGGATTCAATTTTCCTTCTGGGCTGCCATTGTGCATTGGTGGCTCATGTCCAGCTTCTCATTTATTAGTACCCTCAAGACTTTTTCCAATGGACTGCTTTCTAATGTGTTCTCTCCCAGACTGTACTGGTAATGTTGGTTGCCCCTGCCCAGGTGCAGGACCCTACACTTGGTCTTGTTCAACATGAGTTTAACATGAGTTCAACCTCATGAGACTGAGCCCATCTCTCCAGCCTGTCCAAGTCCCTCTGGATGGCCTCCTGTCCCTCTGGCATACCAACTGCACCACCCAGCTTAGTCTCGTCAACAAACTTGCTGAGGGTGCACTCAATGCCACTGTCTGTGTCATTGATGAAGATGTTAAACAACACCAATGCTCCAAAACCCTTTTCCACGTCATCAGCACTTGCCAAGAGGAGAATGAGGTGACAGGGCTGCCCCATGGTGGCACGCTCCAGTGTTTTGGCAGTGGTTGAATCCTCCCATTCCCTACCTGGTACACCTCCATGCTGAACTGCTGTCCCTTGTCCCAGCTGGAAATATAAAAGGGCACTTAACAGAATCTTGTTCTGCTACTTGCTTCAGCACAAAATTATCCCTGGCCAAATTACATCCCTGGCCAATGCTACATCACTTGCCATTGTAAGTGTACTCAAAGACCCACAAGGAATGATGTTTTATCATCCGTATCAGAGCTCTGTCCTTCAGCTGCACATTCATGTATTTTCCTTTTGTAAGCCTGTAATTTGTACCGAGAACACATTTCAGTGAAATAGTTTAGGGCTTTTACTGCATGCCTAACAAGGCAGCCCTTCAGGGAGAGACTTCTGCGTTGTCTTGTTTTGTTCCAAATTTACTGCAAATAAATGCAATAAATCATCTCTGTGCTTGTTTACTGTTTTACGTGTTCTCTTCACTCTTATCTGGTCCCTGCCAGTTTTGTCTTGTGACATGCATTTTAGAGTCACTTTAGGGTTTTCTCCCCATTTGCTAAGTTTCCTTAGAGAAGCATATAATTTTACTAGCTCTGCAAATATCCATTATTCTTTGCAAAGTCAAGTGTGTTTCTTGCTGTAACCTTGCTTTGAGCCAGTTATAAATTTTACCATTAATAATTCAGTCTCTAATTAGTCTATTTGGAAATTATTCCAGCTGTTAAATGTTAAATTCATGTGATTTAGCTTCACCACGCAGATCTGTAATAAAGAGATCTGTAGTCTCCCAAAGAAGCCCATTTCTTGTCTTTGCTTAGTGACATTTTTCATGAAATATTGGGCTTGAGGTTTTGCTTGGGAGCCTGAAATTTCCTTTTATTTACTGGCACTGAAAGGCCTGAAAGTCTTGCTGTACATATAACGTGGTGCTGTGGAGATTTTCCTCTCTGATTTTCTGTCCTAGCATTTGCTTTCAGAAACATGAGGAATTTATTTCATCCTCTCCTCCCTCCTCTCTAATGATGGTGTGCCAGTCTGTGGGATTTGAGTACCATTTGCCAGCTATGCTTCTGCTGCTGATTTGGGTTTCTTCTGGCCCTCCTAAGAGTGCTGCAGAGACATTGCTCTTTGCAGCCCATCCATAGTCACAGGACCTAGGTCAGGGTTACCAAAGCTTCAAACCTTCTCTCAGAGCAGAGGTGAACAGGGATTTTTTCCAGTGCTGACTGCCATGGCACAGATAAGCAGGCAGAAAGGATGTGTCAGAGGGAAGAGAAAACAAAATTATGCAGGTGTGCTGGCACAATTTAATGCTTTATATATTCAAGAAAGGATGTTTATTAAAGAAATAAAGAACAGCCCAATTACACATGTGCATTCTGCTTTTATAGTCTAATCCAGTGAGAAATAGCCTTTTATAGATCATTTCCATCCTCCTCCCTTCTCATAAATACTTCCAAAAATATTCCTTCCCTCAGTCCAGGGGTAAGTCAACAAACTGCTTTATTAGCCCCACAGCCAGAGGATGAACATGCCATTGACACTGGGTCACCTCCTTCTGCCCCAGCCATGCCACACATCAGGCAGGTCTGTCACAAGGTGCTGGGGGGACAAGGCGCACTCAAGACTTTGTGCCAGTGCCTGCTAGAGCCCAGCAGCTGCCAGAGCACTGCTCACAGTGTCCAGGAGCTGATGACCAGGCTGATACTGAGGGATGCAAACCCCGCCAGAAAGTGGGACTTCAGAGCAGGGCTTGGGAGGAGCCCGTGCAGCACAGTTGGCAGTACAGATGCATTGCACACATCTGTATCCTTTTTCACTCCCCACCTCCACGGAGAGGCTTATCTTAAGATCTCCAAGCCTGTGTGCTGTGCTTCCTTCATCTGTGCTGTGCATATGTTAGTAGATGACAGCTGAGGCATCTGTGGTTTTGCAGCCATGGATCGTTACCAGCTGTTGAGTCATTTAAGTCCCAAATTTAACTCACTGTACTTTGAAAATAGCACATAGCGGTAGAAAATGAGAGTGTTTATTCTACACAACTGTGGTCCTGCAATCTCAAAATAATCATTCTGCTGCTGAATAATTTAAGAAACAAAAATGGAGCAATTTAATACAGCAAGTGTAAGGCAAAGCTCTGTGATTGACGTCTCCTAGGCAGCTATGAAGCACCTTCAGAGCAGCTGCCAAGAGGAGGCGAAGAGAAAGATAAACAAAAAGAGAAAGTAAAAGACATTCTTCAGAGTTTGTCTGGAAATACGGTAAATCTCACAGGGCACCTAGGGTTACTATTTCTCACTAATAGCCAATGTTTCTACCCAATGTTTCTACTCTGGCCTAGTTAGTTAGAGATGTCCCTGCTTATAGTAGGGGAGGCTGGACTAAATGGCCCTTTAGAGGTCCCTTCCAACCCAATAAATTCTATAATTCTATGATTCTTCAGGATGTTCTCTTTTGGTGTCATGATCAATCACAACAGTGAAGATGGAAGATATTTTCTGTGATCATAGTTATTTTTTTTCTTTTCCACAACATTATTCTTTGAAAATCCAGTTTCTTGTGCTTCTTTCCTAAAAGGAATAGCATTAGAAGGTTTACACAAAATCGATTGTGTTTTAATCCTGGCAGAGATAAATTAGTGATGACTGCAGAGGAACTTGAGAATTCTTGCAGACTTTTTTTCCTTATAGCTCCCCCAGATTCTCTTAGAGCCCCCTCAATATGCCCTTAGGGACCCCTAAAGCCCCCTTATTGCCCCTCCACCACCCTGAGACACCCCAATATCCTCCTCAGGACCCCAAAAGTCCTTATAGACCACTGTAAGAACTTATGTGGATTGACCTCCAGATGGAGACAAAGCATGGTTTCTATCAAGAGATGCCATAACTTAGTTATGAAAGTTTCTGAAACAAGCTTCAGCTTGACAAGGTCAGTTCCCCCTCTGCCATGTCTCCCACAGCACACACGTATGCTCTTATTCCTACTTGTGATTTTGGTTAAATTTTACATTATGCTCTAAAGTGATTTAAAGCCTCAAAGTGGAATGAATTTGAGTTAATGTACAGTGTTAATAGGTTTTAAATGTTTAAACCTCTCTAAGGCTCTGGATTGTTTAAAACCCTCAAACGCATTACAAAGGTGTTGCGGAAGGCAGAAAAGAAGCTGATGAAGGTCTTTATGGACCTCTGATGAGACCCAGAGCTCAGAGCAGCCATGCAGGCTTTGTGCCTTCGTGCTCATCAGGTAGTAATGTAACAAGGCCAAGCACATGCTTATTAAGGTAATAAGAGTTAGCCTGCTTTTAAAAATGTCCTTTTTCATTGCTTTCAGAATTTGTCAGTCCCTCTTTTCAAACAGCTCTCTCCTTCACAGCTTGTGGTATCCCTCACAGATGGGGTTGCAGGTATTGTTCAGTGGTCCCATTCTAGGCTACATTTCTGGAGTCTAAAGAAAGGCTCTTCTTATGTATTTCCAAACCTGGACATTGATAGATACATGTCCAGATACATATATGTGGATATAGGTCCACTGGACATATACATATCTGATCCACATATGTGGATAGGAATGGAGGTGCTTCTTCACCCTGACTGACTAACCATTAGTAATCAGAATTTAGAAATTAACATCACTTTCCTTTTGAATGTTACCTCATTTCCTATTTTCACTCCAAAAATAAACATTTAGGAAATCATCCACGCAGACATATCATCCCCCTCCTTGCTATCTTTGGGGTTTTATACGATGCCAAGGTGGCCTGTTCAGTATCTCCAAGTGAGAATACAGCTGATGGCATAACAAGGCTCACAATACATTATGCTTAAAAGGCAGAGCTAGGGCAGCGTGCTATGTCTTTATTTCTAGCACTTTTCTATGCTTAATGGTGCACTGAGAACACATTTTGCATTTATTTATTAATGCTGGCACACTTCTTGAAAAGGAAGTAGGAGACTCTCTGGAAATATGAAAGGTTGCGTACTTTCACTGTATGGGCATCTGTGTGTCACTGTGTACTGGCCACTGAAATTGTGTACTGGCCACTGAAATGCTCTTTTATAATTTCAGGTTATTATACTCTTCAAGGGGAATCATAACACCCATCTTTGCATCTTCTACAGCATAACTTCAAAAGCAGACTTACGTACTTGTCACAGAATACTATTTTCATTAGATGCTCTTTAGGTCAATACTGGCAGACCTAGCCAGGAGAAGCCAGGACCTAAGAGTTAACACCTCCATAAGAGAATGGGGGCAGGGTATAGAAACATATATTTCAAATCAACAACACAGCCATACTGCAGGATGTAGTCATTTAGAGGTGTTCTTTTTTTTTTCGTTTCTTTTCCTTGAAGGAGAGGCTCAGCAAGAGGATTCATTGTTAACTCCATAGCCTTTAATCTCCATGGAAACAATATCAGCTGACTCTGAAGTCAACCTTCAAACGCATTTCATTTGTTTACCTGTGGCTCATTTCTGATGCTCCCAGATGTGCATTTGCACGCTGTGGGGAGAAATACCAAGACAAGCAATTCCAGCAACCTTGTACCTGATCACTAAAGAGCACTGGAATTTAAGAAGAGAAGAAAGGCTCTGCAATGAGGTGCAGAGATCTCATCGTCTGGAGCAAGAGGAAGGGCGAGTAGTATCTGAGCACTTCTAAACTTGTTCGGTTTCAGTCTTAACTCAAATCGGTCTCCCTGAACTTGGCATACAGTAAATTAAGGAATCAGCTCACTCTGGCTTTTCAGCAGAAAGAAATGTTCATACTCCTCTGTGTGGTCATTTTAAGTCAGCTATACTGACGTGTCACCTCTCCCTCCCCAGGACAGAAGGCACTGACAGACACATCAGCTCTCTCTAGAGCTACGAGAACAGAAAACCTAGCGCAGTCTATGAAGTAATCTAGTTTGCTTCCCAGGGATGTCAGTAGGTCTTTGAGGGGATGACAGAAGGTGAATTAAAGTAGAAGTAAGGTAGGTAAGACAGACCCAATAGCAGTACAAAAGACTTTCCCACCCACAGCCCTGGAAAAGAAGTTATGTATACTTTAAGATTCTGTGACTGTTCCTTATCCCTTAACAATGTCACCAGGTCCGTGGTCTGTTGCTGACTTCTGAATTCCAACGGCAAGATGCATCAAGGCCAAAGAAAGACAACGAAAGCAAAAGTGGCATTTATTATTGGGTTGGTTTTTATAAAAGAAAAAAAGTTTGCTGACTTGTTTGCATGCCTGGCATCAAAGAGGAAAAAAAAACTGCATATACAACATGAGGAAGAATAATACTGGCATGATTTGCTGGACAGAAAGAATTCTTTACAGAGAGAAAGGGGAGCAAATTTCTGTGTTTGGCAGGTTTTGTTAAATCCAGGGGCTGAAGCAAGGTTTAGATTCACCATCTTGGCTCCTCAAGTTGTCAACTTAGAAAAACAACATTCTCCTTGGACAAATCACTGCTATGCTTTCTTGATCTAATTGGCCTGGACAGAGTCCAACTGGCCATTGGAAATTACACAGAAAAAAGTAGCTGGACCTGGCAGAAACTATTTGAGTAGGGCCTTCCTCGTTTCTGCCTAACTTGGCTCTTCCAGGGGACACAGAAGCAAGTTGTATTGATATACTTGTGGGGGTTTATAGAAGCTGCAGAGGTATTTCCTCTGCAGCAGCAAGGAAGATTTTGGTATGTGGTCCTTTATGGTAGTACAGGGTCAGGGTAGTTTGCTGGTTGTGAGCATTCACATGAATGATGTAAATTTTGTAGAGTTGTCCTCTAGTAAGTGGTCCCTGTTGACAAGACAACTAGATCTGATTTTGATTTCTGGCTATTATATCTCAATACCTGTATCACCTAGCACATACAGAAAGGGTTTTTCTGTTCCTGGCAGGTCAGCTCAGGGGAACAGTAGTAGACCCCAGAGCCTTTTGAAGTAAAGATGCACACTTCACATTCAGCACCAAAAACTGAAAGCTGTACAACTAAATAGTCCTTTGGTCACTTGAAAAAATGAAGGGATAAATTTCTCCCCAGTGCCTGAAGGGGAAAATATCCAAATCAGGTAGTCACCACCATCACCCAGAACTCCCAATGGCTTCTTTAGTAGTGCCTTCAGCAAACAAAAACCTCTGCCTGGGCCATTCTAGAAGGTCCATACTGCAGGGGATGAAAGAAGCCTGCTGGCAGCCTCTGCTGTCATGGTGCTTCCCAGCACAAGGATGAGATAATTTCACTAACTTTTTATTAGGATGGTTCTTCATTTTGACGTTAAGAGATCCTATTCCTTTCTCTCCTTTCTGTTCCCAGTAAAATACCAGATCGCATCCCACTACTACACGATTTACATGAGCCGAAGCACGGTACCCAGTAAGGATTTGTGGTCCTGACAGAGGCTACGTAGTCCTGTGGTGCCATAATACGTTATGGCTTGTGCAGCAGCACTTCAGTAGACAGGCACTGCTGCTAAAGTAACAGGCAGCAGGCGTACAGCTCTGCTGTGGCGTGGACGCTGCTGGTGCTTCTTGAGGTAGGAGGCCAAAGGCCAAATGCCAACCACATTCTGACAGTGGCACCACTGTAGGCCTTGCAGTTTGCTCTGGCTCATGGTACAAAATAACAGTATGTTAAGTTCCTCACCACGTGGGTATGTGGTCTCACCATCACTCAGTCAGAACATTTTTTTTAATAAGGGCAATTTTCCAGTAAACTCCGTGCTATTCTGCAGCCTATCGGTGATGCTGCAAGCTGCTTCTGCTGGAACAGTACATAATTAAGCAATAATTTATATTCCATGCATGTATGCACAGAGCAATAAAGTGTTCTCAAGAGCTGCGTGCTGCTGAGGCGTTTAATCCGTGCACAGAAGGAGCTTACTGCAAAGCTGCTCTCTCCAAAAGGCTTTTGTCATCACTGTGTTGGGAGGGAATTTGGTTTATTCTTTAATAATTTCATTTGATTGTGATATAATTTAAATAGCTAATGGTACACACTCCAGTTTAGGATGTGACCTCATTTTCTTTGTTTGTTTGATGTACCTTGAAAATAGTAAAAGCTAGCAGGGCAGAGAGAAAGTAAAGATAATGTTGTCTCACTTGTGAGTTTTTCCCCCATAACCCTACAATAAAAAAGTGATGATAATTAAATAAACAGCACTCCTTCTGAAGACATTAGTGGCCACAAATTGCCATCAATTGCAGCTACTAGAAATACCTTAAAAGGTGGAGATTTGCATTTATTTGAGAACTGCCTGGTTTCAGAGGACATCTTAAAAGCCATACCTTTGTGTCTTTCTTTTTATCTACTAGTGTTTATAAGTAATACTTGACATTTCTCTCTCTGACACCCCTCCCCCCCCCGAAAAAAAATTGAAACAGAAAAGGAGAAGAATCAGGGGGGTTTTGTTTGTTTACTTTGTATATCTGACAGCACAGTCAGTTCATGAGTCATTTCTTCCTGTTGGGGGGGGAAGGGAGAGAATGAACATCGTTCCATCAGATGTGGAAGAGATGTTTTCCAAGTAATGAGAAAAATTATTTGTAGAGAGAAGGGTCTCAGAGGTGGGCTTGGTGCCCAGGTCATTTTAATTACTGGCTTTTTGCATTTCCCTTGACTTCAGATAGGTGATGTCTCCTTCAGGCTACAGTCAGACACCTCATCCCTAATTCTAGGGACGAGGATGTTCAGGTGAAGCTCCCACCAGTGGGGTCTGTTTGCACACCAGCACCACGAAGGCTCACCTTCATTTGTAGTCTGTCTACAAAAGGCAGCAGTTCTTGTCTCGCAAAACACCATGGACCTTGTGAAATCCCTCAAGCTCTGTCAACGTGGAATTTGAGCCAGGTCTGTGGGCAAAAGACATGGGTTCTGACATGGATCAGGTGGGCACTGGCATGAGGCAAAATTTTGGTATGGCTGGTTTGAGCCTATTTGTGTTTAAATTGGTTCACTCACAGGAAGCTCTGCTCTCCCCTGGAGGTGAGGTTTGAAAGTTGCAAACAAAGGCACAGTGAGGCAGATCAGAAAAAGGGACATTTACTGAAAAAAAAATAAAAAATCCTAGCAGCAGAGGCCCACGGCTCTGCTTGATATAATAACATTTAAAAACAGCTACAGCAAAGAGCTCTGACTCATAATCCACACCAAATTAGGCTTTGACCACCAGTGATCTTACCTTTCCCAGCTATCCCTCTCCTGACCATGTCTGTCCCTGAAGCAAGGATAGTAAGACCCCAATCTTATACACATATATAGCAAAGAAGTTAATCTCTGTCATAAACAAACCTCCAGTCTAAATGGAAGAGGCATTCAATGCAATGTTTAATATTCTTCTTCCTAATACATAAAAAGGAAAAGCACAAGATAGCCATGAGGTATTCAATAGCTGGGGTGCTCAAACCACTGCTGATCATCACCGTGTTAGCACTGTCAAAAGCAGCCCAAGAGGAGGGGCAGGTGTCTGACAGGGATTTGGTCTGGAGCTCTGGCCACACCAGACAGCAGGTTCTGTGGCACAGACATGCCTTGACATGAAATTTCATCTCTCACCTGACTGAAGCATTTTGCTTCAGTGACACCAAATTTCCTTCGTCAAAAATGCTTCTGCTGTCTCATCTCATTCATTAATGTTTTGCTTAGGATGATAACGTGTAAATCCCAGCACAAAGAACCTGGCCTGGTCTACTCTCCCCAGCTGCAGAAGGAGATGGTCTTTATCTCCTTCGTCCAGCTCAAGTACCAGCACTTCCCTGCTGAGCTCTTATTGCCACCCATCATTCAGGTTGTGTGTGCCCGTGCCACGGCTGGTCCACCAGCCTTCAGGTCTCGTCATCTGCTTGGGCCGCAGTTATGGGGAATGTTTTTCCCAAAGAAATTAATGTCTGTATCGCTGCGGCTGCTGGGGGATCTGAGGCGTTAGTGTGCGTTGAGGGAGGCACCTCACTGATGGCACCAACCTGTCAGCAAAGTGAATTAAAGTTCAATTTGTTTTCTGGGGAGAAAAAGAATCTCTGGGTTGGGGACGTTCCTGACTTGCTGCAGTCCTGCTGCCCCAGAAATGCTGTTTCTATAGTGCAGGCAGTGCCACAGGAAGGAGCAACAGCCTCCCTCCTCCTGCCACCCCGGCTCCATGTCTCACCCAGATTAGCAGAGGCTACATTTCCAGGTGCAAGATCAGCCTCTGCATCCCTTCCACCCATGACTCTTTCATTATGATGGCCAGCAATCATTGTGCCATTTTCAGGGATGATCCTTTGTGTTATGATTGCCAGTTCATGAGGAAAAGCTACCAAACTAAGTCAGGAGCTGGTAACCGTACTCAGTTTTCATCAGTAACTCTCCAGGTGAGAGGCCAGATTAACTAGAAGTGGGAACTTCCTTGCTTGGCTGAACATGAGCAACACACAGGACTCATACAATGGCCATAAAGATTCCCCCAGGTGGTATAAAATGGCTTTTCTGTGTGTGTCTGTAATGAATAGCACTAGGGAGGCTGATAAACCTGTGCCGTGACATCCTGCAGAAGCACAAGGGTGTGACTGGCTGAGGACCATAGTATGCATCCTCTAATGCTGTGCAGGGGAGTCATTAGTTGCCATGGTGGGATTAGCACGTTCTCCAGCGAAGGGGCAGGACAGGGACAGCCTATTTTTAAGGAAGACTCATGTTTGTGATTTGCTTGATTCTCTCTTGTTACTCATTCTTCTTTATCGTTCACCTGTTATGGGACAGAGTACTCCCAGCAAGGTGGACTGCCAATATATTGGGCACTACTGAAATACAAAGAGTAGGTAAAACTCACTGCATTGAAGAGTTTGTGATCAAAACAGCCAAGACAAAGCACGAAAGCCCAGGGAACATTTGAAATCCAAAGTTGTCTCCTTCCCTTTTGTACTTAGCAAATGCAGTTTCAGTCTGGCTGCACAGGTTTTTCCACCCACCTCTCTTTAAAATCTTATATTTTGAGCAAGCTGAAATTATCATGTTCTTGCTAGCAGAGTAAGGCCCTTCATGTCATTTTTTAACCACAGCCATTTGAAATGAGCCACAGAGCTTGGTTCAGAGGTTTTTTCCTTTTTTTTTCCCTGATCCCATAACGTTCTAGTCATGTTGACATGTCACACAGGGAAAAATTGTGTTCTTGCCAGACACTTTCATGTTACTAGATAACCTAAGTGACATGGTAGAACGTAGGAAGGTGTATGTGGTTTCTAATCAAACCACCTCCTTTTTGAGTACAGGATTCTGGGAGCGAGACCTCATTCATCCTGCTCTGTGCTTTGAAGTAGTGTAGTACATCTCTGAAGACAGCCCCAGAGCCTGGGATTTCCCAAGGCTTTAGCAGAAGTCCAGAGCACTGATTTTAGACTAATTGGGGTGCTGGTGAGAGGCAAGAAGGCTGCTTTTATTTAAACAGGCATAGCTCTTACTGCAGCAGCTCTCTGGTCCTCGTGGGTACCCTGTGGCATATCATAATATGAGTACTTAGGAATAATGAATAATCTGGGCCACCTGGCAGCTATAGACAGAATTAGGGGAGGCACCCAGAGTTCCCATATTCCCTGACCTTTACAACAGAGACTATCTACAAGTGGCATTCTAAAACACATTGGTAAAAAGACAGGCCAAATAAACAAAACAGTGATCAGAAGAGGGACAGAGAGAGCGCCATGGCGATGTTCTCACAGGAGGTCCATGGTAGACATTTGCCTGCAGATTCTAGACTTGTGTGATGCTTCTACTAAGTAAAGGAGGTGAGTATGGTGGAAAGTCCACTCCTTTTTTGGTGGTGCATGTATGTTCCTACAAATGCCGCCAGTTTCTGAGCCTAATTCCAGGCAAATTCACCACATAATCCTGCCTGTGTCTTCAGAGTGGGGGGTGTAAAATCCATTCGATGCAATGTCCACATGTGTTACTATAGCACATGTCCTGTAAGTTATCTTCTGTGCCCAGGCCCCTCGAGGCAATTCAGAGAGGTTCACACAGGGAGGAGTTAGAGAGGAAAGATGAACTACCAACTTTATGTTGACTTCTGTTGTTATCTCTTGAGATAGCTGCGTAGCATCTGTAGCTATCCATTATTTGGTGTGTGGGTGGCAACTGTGACATTTCAGGAGCTCAGAGTTTAGCTTTGATGAAGCTGGAGGCCAAAGATCAAAATTAGACTCATCTGGGTGGGCTAAGGTTCAGCCTCATCTGATACATCTCTTTCTGTAACACCACCTGACAGGATTATAAAGCCTGTCCTTGTAGTGTTCTCAGGAAAAAATTAAATATTGCTGTAGAGATGGAAAACAAGAAAAAGAATAAGATATTTTGAAGATTTCCCCAATACTGCAGAGGGCATCTAGCTTGAGACTGGAGTCATGCAGAGGGGAGAATCTTAATTTTGTGAGGGATTTTAAGCTTTTGACAGTGGTATTTAAAAGGGGGGTGGTGTGTGTGTAATGAAAGATTTTAGATTTTGATATAAGAAAAGTCTGAAAAAATATCCCAAGTAATTTCAAATGCATGTTTTAGCAGAGCCAGAATATGACAAGTATTTTGTAATATTTTCTTCTATAAAATCCATCACTGAAAAATTTAAATTAAAACAAAAAATCAAACTTCCCTTCCAAAATATTGAAACATGATGATTCACTCTGTATTTGTCTAAAGCAAAATTCCAGAAAAATCAATGGTTTCATGAAGCATTCTGGTTCCCATGGGGTTGCTCATAACGAAAAAAAATGTTCCTGTTGAAGTTTTTCCATGCAGCTCTGTTCAGCAGCAATATTCAAAGCTCTGGTGGCACTCAATTCTCTCCTTGTGCAGCCACTAAAATGAACTACTTCCTATGTAAAACATCTTCCTATGTAAAAAATTTTAGGTATTTCCTTACTGCTTGCACCAGCTTTTCTCAGGTGACTTAGAAAGTGCTATGTCTGTCACTCTTCTAACTTCTCTTTGTTTTTTTCCTCCCTTCTTCTCCCCTTCCCACTCTCCTCCAGGAACCTTCTGCATCATTTCACTGTGCACGTGCGTGGCTGGAATCAACTTCGAGCTCTCCCGCTACCCCCGCTACCTGTACGGACTTCCCGACGACATCAGCCATGGCTATGGCTGGTCCATGTTCTGTGCTTGGGGGGGTCTGGGCCTCACTCTTATCTCTGGCTTCTTCTGCACTCTGGCCCCTTCTGTCCAACCTGTCCCCAGGACCAACTGCCCCAAATCTAGACCTGAAAATGGGACAGTGTGCTAAAACAAATAGCAAACAAATACACACACACATATATATATATATGTCTATGTATACCTATACATGCATATATATGTATATATAATTACATATATATATAATCTCAGATTAATGCCAGTGCCAAGGTAGAGCTGAGTCCAACACGGCACTCTCATATCCACCGGACTCTGTGTTGCTTCGTTCTTTCTCACAGTGATGGGAAAGCTTTTCTCTCACATGGCTCTTCCATCCAACTTCAGCATCATACCTTAGAGGCTGAATGAACATACAGTTGCACCTACCTACTGCCATTTGGGAAGGGGAACAGGGAGTCCGTCTGGGGGATCTGGAACCAGAATCTGTACAGGACGTGGATGGTGGGATGGGGGGCACAAAAAGCCTGTCCAGCTAGAAGGGAAAATGCAAACAGTGAGTAAAGGAACAAATCAGGCATCTGAGCCACCTCTAGAATGTACCTCCTCAAGGCCATTACCAGAAAGCCACCCACTTTCTTTTTCTTTCTTTAAACAAAATGATAGAAGCCTGACCTGTCATTGATTTTGGGGGTTGGGTTGGGGATTTTTTTTTTTGCATAAAATACTGAAAACAAAATGGACGGAACATGTGGGGAAAAGCAGAAAAGCATTTTCTTTTTGCCTGCTAAACTTTAGAGAGAAGCAAACAAGTGAAAATAATGATAATTTTAAAAAGATCTAACAAAATAAAACCAGAAAACACAAAAACCTCCACAAGGACATCTCAGCGGACTTTCCAACAACGCGGTTTTAATCTTCCAGCTGCCTTACATCCAGGCTTACAACTGAGGCTGAACTGCTAACATAAATGCAGCAGAAGGCCTTTTGAAAATGCTGTGATACATGTGTGTATAACTTTTTCTTCCCTCTTCTTTTATTTATTTTTTTTTTAAGAAATAGAAAAATTTAAAACATTGCAATGTGATTGTCTACTAAACCATCCATGCTGTGTTTGTGGCCCAAGACTGAGGCACTGCAACTGCAGAAGCGTGAGGAAGCCGTCAGGTCTGAGACAGCACATCTCCTCGGGTGGAATTCAGGATGTTTTTTTTCTGTTCATGGAGCATCTGAAAGTTCAGGATGGTGAATCCAAGGGAAGACCGACCAGGGAGAAGGGAAGTGGAGGGAACCCTGGCAGTTGTTCTTCCCAGGTATTTGCTGGAGTGAAATTTCATCGAGTTTCTATTGTGGATGTTTAAAACAACTGGTCAAAGGTCACTGCTGAGGAGAAAAGGCGAGCTAATTTTGTAAGGGAGAAGTGAGACGCCTCTTACTGTGTTCATGTATGCCAAATAAGACCTTCTTCTGTCTTGTCTTTGGAAACTGCCCTGGTTCATTGGACATCTCCACTCTTCAGCTGGGAGAACTGTGTACAGATGGAAGCGAAAGGGTCGGATGCAGAGAACTGAGATCCATTTCCCACTAGCTCAAGCGCTGTATGATATAATTGTGAATCCGCAAATGGGACTCTCTGTCTCTTTTGGTCTTTCTCTTTTTCCTGCTACTCCTCTTCCCATTGTCTCCTTCTTCCTTCACTCTCCTCTTCCCATCATTCTGGTTATAGATCCCAGAAGAGCTCCGTGAATAGAGAAGTCTGGAGAGGCAGGTGAATGCTACTAGGGGAAGCAAAGCATTTTGGCCATGAGGGGAATGGATCCTTCCAGGAGAATGGTGGATGAGGAGAAGGTGGGGAAGAAGAGCCAAGGGTGTAACCAAATGGAGTATGAAGAGATGATGACTGGCCATATGCAGGAGTGAGGGTACGACTGACAAATGTACAGGCAAAGAGAGACAGGGCAAAGAATAAAAGCTTCCCCAAAACCATCCCAACCCAACATGCTCTTAATTTAGCATTAGTACCAGCAGTCCTTTCTTACATGATAGCTGCATGCAATCAGTCATCATCAGTCAATACAAGTCATCCTCTGCATCTACAAAAAATTTACCAGGAGAAGGAGGCAACCTGTTGAAATTGTGCCTACTGCACAAAAACAAAGGCATTAATTTCCAGGTCATGCCATTCACACAACTGGCAAAAAACAGTATTTTGCTCCATTTAAAAATACCCAGTCAACAAATTATTCTTATGGAATACAATTGCATAGCCAGCCATCCCCTTCCAGCCCTGCTCCCCCTCCTTCTTACACCTTATGTGGTGATGTTGCTTTATTAACAGTGCTCAAAAAAATGAAGTTTCTGGGGCGCATTTTGGAGTGAGGTAGATTTGGGTTTCCTCCATTCTTGCTCAACTACCTAGATTTTGCTTTCTCTGGTCTACAAATTCCCCAAACTGCCAATGCCAGCTGCCAAGCCAGTGTGTTGCCACTGAAGTGTCATCCCTGGCAACTGAAGGTTTGCCATTTCATTCTCCATTAGATCTGACTAGAGAAAGTATTTATTTATTCATGCTGAGAATGCCTTTGGAAGGCATTTCCTTTTAAGTAGATTGATTTATTTCTTATTTCTGGCAAGGTTTTCAAACAGAGTGGTTTTGAAAAGCTTTGAAAATGTTCGGCTGTGCAAGTGCCTACTAGGTAAGGAGACTGATGAATTACTACTGGAGTGAAGAAGAAAATTAAACACAGCTCTTGGAAAGCAAAACGCAAACTGAAAGCAGAAAATCAATAGCGCAAAACCAAGAGACCTATTAAAAATTTTGTTAAATTTCTCAAAATATGGATATTTTTTTTAAAAAATCTATTTAAGAAATTAATGCTTTAGGAAAATGGTAATTGTTTCATTAAAACATCTTTGAACGCAAACTTTCTTCCTTCTCTGCAGTGCTGAGTGCTATAGGGAAGGTATTTCATGTGAACACAGATACTTGGAGTGACCCAAGTAAACTAAAGGGGACAGAGGTATCTAGATGGAGTCCACCGTCAGGCCCTGTGGGATGGAAAGCAGTATGCCAGCTCCTGTGAACATGTACAGTCTTGTGTAGCCTGTGACTGGTCACAGGGTGTACTCTTTTACAGATACAGTTTTGAAAGAGGTATAGCAGTAAGATTTAAAGAAATGGAAATAATTTTGCTCTTTTGTGCATTCTCAAAACTTTATTTTCTTTCTGCAGATGGCATGAAAATAGTTCAGCCTTGATGAAGTATTCTCTGATGATGTTGGTTTACAAGCTGTATATGATAAGCCTTTGTATTTCTCTGTGTGTGGCGATGGTGGCAGAGGGTTGTGATTATTTGTGTTTAGAACAGGAAAGTGTTAATCCTAGATCTTTAGGCCAGTTCTCTGATTTTCTACTCACGATAGCATAGGCTCTCTAAGGTCTGTGTGGCTACAAAGCATCCTGAAAACTATGGGACTAAGTGTCTGAAGCAGCAGATGATCACATAACCTTTATCTCAAAGTGGATCCCCAAAGGCACCATTTGTCCATACACCAGTTCTCTCAAATAAAGGCAAAACCCGTCTGGGATGTTGTGGATTTCCCTCAGTGATACTCACAGAACTGGAAGGAGTCCTGTGCCCTTCAATACCATGGAAAGGGGCTCAGATCCCCACCACACTTTCTGTTGGCTCAGAGTATTCTTTAGAGCAAGGTGGACTCAAAATACATCCAAATCCGAATGTGCCATGGTTAGTATTTCCATCTATCCTGAACCAAAGCACTCTCTCATTGATTTTTTTTTTTTTCCATTTTGGGGAGGCTTTGAGGTATCTTTCTGAACAGAGATTCAAGCTTTTTGACTACTGTGGTTTTCTAGTTGGAGGAGTAGTTAATTATAAATCTGTTAGCTGTGCTCTCAGCATTAAGGGTCTTGACCCTGTCCCTCAGATCTGCTCTGATGAAGCACCTAAGCATGTGCTTTCTTTGGAGCCCGTGACTCATCCCCTTAAATTGGGTAGACTATTTGTATGCTTAAAGCTTTCCTGGATGATGTTCAGCTTCCTGCAGAGTCCAGCCCCCGCTCTTCTTTTCCTGTGCCCTCCCTGTAGATAAAGTGACACTCTTGTGCCAGCCTGACGTACCAGTGGATGTTTGGTCTCCCTTTCCATGAGGTGGTGACGCGGGGTCTGTAGCTGGCAGGCTCCCTCCTGCGCATGGCCCTTTGTCTTTTACTGCTGGGAGAACACTCCTCTGAGCTCCAGAGACCACAGAGGAACTGCAGATGTCACAAAATGTCAGTGCTAGGCATACGGGATGAATGAGCTCAACCCACTGTGATCTGCAGGCTGAGGTTTTGTGTATAGTGACTTTCAGTTATTGTACAGTGAAGTTGTCCTGTGACCACAGCAAGCTGAGTACAGGGGGTTCTGCTGTCCCCCCCTGCTAGGGGCACTGTATACGTGCAGGGGCTACGTGGCAGGAGTCCATGTGCTCTGTTTCTTACGTACTGTATAGGACACCTTCTTCTTCAAGCTAAAGCTCTTTGTGTGTTGAAGTTCCTGACTCATATTGGCCACCTGTATATATCATCTCTCCCTTCTCCCTCTCTGCAAACACACAACTTCCCTGATCTAAAAAGTACAGTCCCTCCAGTCAGATTTCTAGGTGGGCTTTTTTTTTTTTCCTTTCATTTTTCCCCAGGGACAGTCACAAGTGGATCACAAACCACCAGTGACCAGAGCAACTTCTTTGAAATACTGCTTTTGAAAGATTGTCATTACTTCTAAAAATGTTATTCCAGCTGCATTAACAAATGAAAGAAGAAAAACCCTCAGAGTCCTCTAAACAGAGGCTCTTCATCCTCCCAGGAGAGAATCATGAGAGTGCAGGTATTCTGCTTTCCTATAGATGTGAGTCATTTGGGACCACTTTTAGCTATGGCATGTTAGCTATGTGGTTCATTGGATGGTGAATAAAACAGAGTTGGTGAGGGACAGGACTGATAATCAGCGGGTATCTCAGATCCTCAAGTGTTCCTGGACGACTGTGTCTCCATGGGTCCCCATTTACCCACCATGCAGTGCCTCCGAATCAGGCTCATCCCTGGAGCCCCACTGATAAGCAGAGCTGAGAAGAAAATCACTGTAATCACTGTCCTTAATTCTTGAGTGCCAAGCTAACTGCCAGCAGGGAAATGGAGAGGAAATAATATGTTACCAAGTATAGCTTAAATAAAGACATACATTATTTGGGCTTTTTCTTCTGTGTGTCTCCACCTAGGCCTAGAAGGGCTATAGGAGTGCTCAGGTAATTTCACACAAACCAACAGCACATTTCCTTGCCCTCAGGTTTTGCATTCTTTCATGGCCCATGCTGCTGTGCTCATCCAGCCAGCAAGGGAGTACTCTAGGTGAAAAACTGAGACAGCTCTGAACGATTGCCAGGCACCCCTGCAAGATGAAGAATAAAAAACGTTCATGAACCACAAACAGCACATAAAGATTAGTGAGGGATGAATTTCCAAGGTTAGGAAACAAGTTTCAAAAAAGCCTAAAGTTTAACTGTAAACTCCTGGCCAGATCCATGTGATCTTGATGCTGCCAGTCTAAGCTGAAAATTCATAAAAACAGGGCTTAACTCAAAACTTAGAGCCCTACTGTTCCCAGTTATAGCCAGGAATACAATGCATCTGTTCCATAACCTGTTGAAGTCCATAAAAAGCTTCCCCTTGGCTCCAATGAGTTTTGGATCAGGTGCCTTTGAAAATATTTTAGTGCTGATTTGGTTAAGACTGAAAATTAAATGCGTGCTTACACACTCACAATATCTCTTTGGCTTTAGAAAGAAACAGTCATCAGATGTTACGTTGTCTTTTGCCTCCAATATCAGATTTCCATCCTCTCTGCCCCACCAGTACCCCAATCCTACGGCATTCTCCAGAGCCATGTTAGAGATTGCAACATTTTTTAAAACAAATTACCTACGGCTGGTGCCAGGGTGCTCTGACAAACTCCCTGTTGATATCCATGGGAGAACTGGAGCCTGATATGATGCTAGCAATTTAATTACAGTAAGCCTTGCACACATTTAGCATTTAACTTGGACAAAGAGCCCAGATAACTGCCTCAAAATAGGCCACAAAAGGGAAATGAAACACCGGTCACACTTAGTAAAGCACTCCAGAATCACAAATCAGTTGTCCTTCTTTGCCCAGGGAAGACCTGAAACGAGAATGTTGGAGGCTCAGATAGGTTACCTCCAAGGGAAGGTGAGCAAGTGAAAAAAAGGAACCTAACAGCAGGCGCTGTTAGGTCAAAACTGACATTGGTAGAATTATGTGATGACGAGCCAACGTCACCCACAGCATCAGCAGCAGGAATTGTCAGTCCCTTCTAGGACTGCGTTTTTATATTCTTCCTTCACTGGTTAATACTCCTGCAGAGCAGCAGAAAGCAACTTCAAAATTTCTCATGTGTAGAGTGTACACACATGCACACCCTCACTCTCCTCCCTCCTTAGACACATATGCACATGCCACATGATGTGGGTGCTAGTAATCTGTAAATACGTGTACTATAGAGAGAGAAAACACATGGCAATATGCAGCATAATAGCTCATTTTCTATTCTTTTATACTTATCTCAGGAGCTGCAATGCAATTCAGATGCCATCTGCGCCTGCACTAGGCTATGCGTGCAGATCGCATGGAAACTATCTGCTGAAGAGATGTGGGGAAGCACAGTACAGCTGCGGTGAATTAAGTATTTGCATCAAAATGTATTGGAATATTTAAGAAAGAGTTGCCAGTGTTGTTCTGATTCCAGAGATGCAGGGAAAGCAAGCAGCTGAGACACAAACACGCATTTCTTTCTGCCTGTTTTGCTTTGGGGCAGATACATCCAGCAGAAAGGGAGTCAGTGAACAGGTCAGGGCAGAAACATCCTCAAACACTGCAGGGAGATTCTCCAGAGGTGACCATCAGTGCTCTTCCATACAGGGTTCCTGCAGAGCTATTCGTGATCCAGCCAGTCCTGAGCTAGCCATCCTAGCTCCAAAAATGCAGTTGTGTCCACAAGTCCTCATTACCTTCTAGTGCCACAGACCCTGGTACTAACTACTCATGTGGAATACAGACAGGTGTGACATTCTGAGTGCACAAGGCTAAGGGAAAAAAAATCATCAAAAGGACAGCCTTGGTATTCATAAGATTGGTTCTTGCAACCCTCTGTTGCAAGATACTTCTGTAACAAAGATAGCATCAGTGACAAGACAAAAAAATTGCACCATATCACCTCCAAATCAGAAAAGTTTATGATTCCCTAGTGTAAAAATCCTGCTGTGCCAAGAGGCAGTGCCATGGCAGAACATTGCTTGAGACTTACCTATATCTGTCCTCTGCAGAGGGCTTGTGGGGGCTGCTGGCAGCATGAAGACCATGGTTAATGCTGCTTGGCACAGCTGGGAGCTTCACATCCCTGTGGCTCTGAGCCCCACCTGTGGCAGCAGGGCACAGGAGTATCTCTGTAAAGGCAATTTCTTCAAGTGGCCTTTTTATTCTGCCAGCTGGTCAGAAATACCCAAACAGTAAGAGCGATTCTACAGTAGATAAGATAAAGAGACAAGTCTTCAAAAAACTGTGGGTTTTGCCCCAGTTTCAAAGTGATGAAGACACCAAGAAGCATGAATCAGATACAGCTCATTCTCCTGGGGCCAGCTAAACAAAAGAGCCTCAGTATCCAGTTCCTCCTTAGATGGTGAACAGGAGTAAAACGCTAAATGCCTTTGGTGCTACATAGCTTTTTAAAAACCATATATGCCCCCTAATTTGCTTAAGCTCTTCTGACATTTACCTCAAAATAGTTTTCATCTAACTGTAAAGCATAAGGCTGTATATTTTTATGAAGGGTTATCCATTAACAATATAGATCATAAGAAAAAGGTTTGAGTAATTAGAACAATAAAAGAAAAGTGCAGCCTTAGACTATTCAGTTAGAGTGTGCTGAATTATTTATAACTCCTGGGCACCAACAACAATCACAGACATCTGATTTAAACTGCTCCTATTTTTACTCGGCAATTTCCATCACTTAGAGTGTTTATATTCATGTATTTGTTCTTTGATCTTTTGCAGGACAAAATTTCCCCTGCTTACACAGAAACGCATATTTGAGGACTTTTGAAGTTATTTTTCTGCACTAACTTAAATTATTTTAAAGCATTTTGAGGCCTCGTATGACAGAGGTTACAACTTTCAAAACTGTAAATTGTAACTAAAATGGACTTGAACTTTCAGTTCTTTCTAAAATAAAATTCCCTTTGATTACATGTCATTGGAATCAATGGGAAATTTATTTTGTTATTAATTGTAAGACTTGGGCCTGTTTGTGTGTGTTTGTGATGAGGGGACTTAGGTAAGGGGGCTGCACTTACATGCCAGCCCACTTAAGGATCTGTTGCATAAATACAGGAACAGTCACTGCTAAGTCACTACAACTTCATACTTATCTTTTCTTTTTTTCTTTTTTAATAAAAAACAACTATTGTACTTGTGTCTGGCTGGAATGAAGTAGTGGTAAATCTAGCCCATAGGCTGACACACTTATACATGTAGATATGTATATATATATGTACATATATTTGTAAATATATGAAAAATGTCCATAGCTTCATGATTGCCTGAAATAACCTGAGATTGATGTACAGAATTTCAGGCAAAAGACTGTTTCTTTTTCACAATCTTCATGTATCTCTGATTTAAATCAAAACAAACTTAAAAGTACTGTTTCCCAAGAAAATCCTCATTCTGCCATTGTGCCAGTTGAGGAGGGATACCACACTGAAGTCAGCAGCACACACATCCACACATGTATATCCAGTCACAGGACTGGGTCTCAAGGGCTTTTTTAAGGAAAATAAATGGACTGGAAAAGCCATGGCAGAATTTCTGTTCCATATTAGCTCTCTCAATAGACTCACTTCTCCTTTAGTAAGGGGCCCTTTGTATGAATGCTGTTCTCCTGTACCAGGTATATGCTTGTGAGGAGCACCTTTGGTGGATGAAGCCAAGCTACACAAAGGCCTGGATTTTCTGACCTACATTCATCCCCATTAACCCTAGGTCCTTAACTAAGCTCTTTACATTAATGGGCTCATCTCCCGTGGTTTCTTGTATAGTTAGTGAAGAGAGTTGCTTCTAGATGGTGAACCTGTAAAACTGACATCTAAGTGAGTTTTAGGAGCTCCCTCTTGCTCCATAGAATGACCACTTACCTATCTTGGATGGATCTTAAAAGATCTTAAATCCTGGTGAGATGAATCAGGGACCTAGTGCAGAAGAACATCCATATGGAGATGGGCTGTGACCCTGTGCTTTGAGTACACAGCCTGGCTCAACATGAAAAGCACAGGTGTTAATTGTGGAAGACTGCTGAAGCAAAGGGAGATGTTCACAGGAGCCCTCCACCCCCAGACTCCAAAGGATAGGGCTTGCCCCAACTCCTGGAAATTGCATTTGAGGTGAGTTCCTCATGGCAGTCTCCAAGCACAGACTATTGTGTGGTCCCAGTGCTGGAGGTCAGAAATTTTTGATCTGAGCTCTTCACCTTTCTCTGCGAGCCCTGAGCACTGCTGAAGCAGTTCAAAGAGTGAATTTACATCCTAAACGTTTGAATGATTGAGCTGTTCAAAGGTTACTTTATTGCTCCACCCCCAAAAGTCATCTAGCTGGTAGTGATAATAAAAAAAAATTTCCTCCAAGGTAGAGTTTGGATAGTTTTTTGTTTTGTCTTGTTTTTATAATGTTAATAACTGCTTTACAAACAGCTTAAATGGAGATTAAAGAGATTGCAATTTCATCCCTTATTGTTGGGATTATAGTTATTCTCAGAAAAACTAAAGCAAGGTCTCAACAAGAGAATGAACTGTGACTCTTTTATTCAGAAGGCTGCTCTGACAAGGATGAATACATATCCCCATCTCATGACGATAGCCTCTCAGAGCCAAAATTTGGAATCCCACATTGGTAGCGAGTCTGTCTGGAAGGACCAGCGATTTAATTCAGTGTAACAACTTTAGAGCTCTTGTATATTCTTATATTTAAAATGAATAGAACAAACACAGTCAGAGGAGTGGGAGAATTAAACTGATTTCTGAAAACTCCAGGGCTAAGTGAATTTTGGATGTTGTGCCAATGTATGGTCACTACTATTTATTTCTACAGCTAAATTTAAGTCAGTGACTTGACAATCTTCACCCATCCTTCAGAACAACTTTACTTTTGAAAATGTTGTTAAGGTTATGACAAGAGGGACTTCAGCCAGCCTGCAGGGACCTGTAAAGTAAAGATACAAGACTGCGTACCAGTACTTAGGGGAAGATTTTAGCTAGAAAGTGGAAGATAAAGATGAGTTACAGGGATCTAAAGTTACTTTTCAGCATGATACCACCTTGACCAAGCTGTACTGTTTCACCCTGACATTGCTCTCCTGTTCTCCCTTTCCCTTTTTTGAGGAGTTGGATATGTCTCTCTCTCTCCCTCCCTCTCTTCCTTTTCCTCCCTCTATGTGAGAATATAGAAACGTAAAGACATTTTTCTCTAAATCCCATTCCATACTAACCCTTGCATATGTGACTGTTTTGTTATTTGAGATGTCTGTGAAAAAGAAATAAAGGCTTTAAGAGTGAACTCTGGAAATGAGGAGGAGCTTGAAAATAAATCAAATTTAGGGATGCAGCACCATTTTCAGCAAGACTTTTAAGAATGTTCCCAAATTCTCATCAACGCCATCCTGCCCTTCCTCTCTGTGAGAGGGATGGAGAGGGTCCTGGGGGGTGCAACTCTCAAAGGCTGCTCTTTTAGCTGTTGACTCACTGTGTCCCATGAGGGTTTTGGAGGTTTTTCAGAGTTTTACTGTCAAAGGAAACCTTCTTTTAAAAGATTATAAAGTCAACGTGCAACATGACAGGCGAGGAGGCTCTAAAGGGTGACTCTGTCCCAGTTTACCTTTCTTCCCTGTTCTTTACAACAGCCTTGAGTATCCAGCCACACTGGATCCAGCCAGGCAGCCAGCTCCTCCCTGCTGGGCCAACTCTGCTTGCCGAGGGAGTAGTTTGCCACGAGGGGCCTGCCTGGCCCCCCCATCCCCATGCTGCACTTGCATTATCTTTTTGGATAATTTTCCACTTTCTCTTAAGAAAACCTGCCTCACCTCCTAATGAAAGCCATAACCTGCAGCAGGCCGCGAGTGCACAGCCCTGGTGGGCCAGCAGCAGCAGCTGGCACCAGGCCAGTCCTGGGGCTGGGCAGGATGGGTGGAGACCAGCAGGCCGCCTGGCACCGGACACCCGAAGCATGGCCTTGCCTTGCAGCTGCCCCCGTGCTGCTCCGGAGCCCCACGGCCGGCTCAGAGCGCAGCTGGCACTCGCCGCTGTCTCAGGTGGGTGCCCTCACGTGTGCCCGTGGCCAGCGCAGGCAGTCACGGCAACGGGTGCCTGCGCCATGGCACTGGCATCTTGCACGAGGGTCAGTGAGAAGTCAGGCTCACCGGGGATCTCCTCCACCCACAGTAGGTGCAACTCCGACAGATACTTGGTCTTTAGGATTTCTCCTGCCACAGGTAGTATTTGCCCTAGCCGTGGGTTACCGCATTAACCAAAAGTTTTTTGAGGGTTCCCCTTCCTTGACTCCCTCATTTGACTTTTTTTCCCTAAGGTAAAGCATCTTTTTGCTCAGAATAAATGAAAAAAACTCCCATAACCGTCCTTTGGTGATGACAACAGTTGTTATTACCACTGTCTCTAATTGGCAGTTTGGGAGGTTCAGTATAATAACTCACTGAAATGCCTGCAAATTGAAGCATGTCAGCACTTTTCTAGGACATTCCCAAGTAAAACAATATGACGGATACAAGACATTTGTCATGCGGATGCATGATGGCCAGATGTTCCTATTTCCTCTAAGTGCAGTACACACGGATCAAATCTGGATTAGGAAAGACCTAGAATGCCACAACACTCAGGCATATTGTGAAAAATGCACTGATACACTGCATTTATCTGGCCTGTTTTCTCCTCAGAAAATTTTACAAGTATGAGTCACATCAGAGCTGTCTGAGGCAGACAGGTATTACAGCCGTCTTAGAGGCGAGAAGCCAAAAGTATGGGAAAAGACCTGATGTTTAGTGGTTTGTTCTCCCCTCACAACTTCTGCTAGCTGCAGGTAGAGCTTTCTTGTTTCAGCGCTTCTGAAAATCCAGACTGTAGCTGGTTTATCCAAATCTGCAGTGGCTGTAAATGTGAAAGCCAGGATTAGGACACTCAGGATCCTGACTTCATCAGAGCACTGCTACAGAGCTTTGATCCCACAAAGCCCATAAGCACTTCCCTAATTTCAAGCATGACTGTCTCATTAATGATGCAATTGCCACGCTTAAATCTAGGCACATGCCTAATTGCTTTGCTCGATTGGGAATTACATTAAAATACATTAAACTTTTGCATATTTTGAAAAATCCAAAAATACGTCAATTTCTGACTATATTTTGGGCATTATCAGTGATGTTTGAACTGTGTGTGCAGCCACTCCACCAAGTGGAGCACTTCCCAGCCAACCCATGCATAGTTTTGTGAGTTTTGAGTAGTAACATCCAGTCGTTAGAAGGAATTGAGGGCAACACGTCCTGCAAGTTTCGGACTTCTGTGCTGCTGCAAGAGGAGAAGTGGCTCCTGTGGCCATTGGTGCTAACAATACGTCAACAACAACTGACTATTGCGTTAGGGCATTCCAGCAAGATGTGTCTGTGGTGGCTAATTTCACAAGTAATGTGGCATCTTATCAAGTGTGTTGTACTTTTCCATTTCTTCCTGTCATCTGTTGCAGAAGAGGTGAACAGAAGTTGTTTAAACATGAAATGACCCCAAACTTCTTGTTCTGTTACTCCGAGGTGCTAATCTGCAGACACGGGGTGTTTGTGTGTGTGCATTGGTGTTTGCAGGACCATGGCCCTGAAAGATCATTTTTAGTGGCAGGGTTGAGATCATGGAACTGACAGGGGAATGAATAAACAAACCCCTGTAACCTTGAAAAACAAAAGTTGCAGAAAGCATCACAAGACTTTGGCAAAAAAATGGCTATATCCTACAATTTTCCTTTTGTTTTGATTTTATTTGGTTTTGGTTTTACCCAGATTGGCACAGAATACGTATTTCCATTGGTTAAAATCTTGTCTGGTAACTAACTACACACTTTGTTCATGGAAAATTAAAAAATAAATACGCTGTCAGTTGTGGAATGTAAACTGATTAAACAAATAAAAAAATCATGTTGTGTGTTTTAAGCGGCTGTGTCTGCTTGTGTCAGGGGCGGGGCTGGACACCTCTCACCATCCTCATCCCCGGCTGAAGGATGAAGGACAAAGTGCACAACTGGAAGGTGGGTGGCCTCTAAGGTATGGGTTACTAGAAAAGCTCTTTCAAAACCCTTAAGAATAATAATGATTAGATGGCTTCTGGTCAGAAACACTGTAAAGACATTACAAGCACAACCAGTATCTTACCCTGACTTTATGAGAACAGTTTTCTGCCTGTCATAGAAGGGATTCATTCCTG
>NW_008605732.1:60410-62245 GCF_000691845.1 Merops nubicus
GCCTTGGGAACTTCATGTACTCTAACACCATTAATCCCCTTTTGGAGCCACCTACCATATAAAAGTCTGTGATCTGACTGAAATTTATGGAGACCTCACATTAGTTTAGACGCCATCTTGCCCTGTAAATAAACAAAAAACCCCAAATATGAAATACAGCCTTTAGGGTTGTCAGTGCTCAGCTGCAAAGGCTTCAGGAAACCTGGCAGGAGTAACGCTGTACTGATTTTAGTGCTCCCTCACTGCGTTTGTATCCTCAGGCCAACAATCAGACTTACACTTTCTGTACAGCTTTGGGTGTGCAGCCAGAGTCAGGCTGGGCTGCAGGTGTCCCAGGCGGAATACCCAAGGATGAGGGTATTTGTAACAAATGTAAAGGAATAAAAACTACACTTAATGTATAAAAATAAATTAAGATAAGCAGACAGAAGTGATTTCAGCTGTCCTAGAAGAGGAAAAGCAAAAGACTAGATCAAAGAAAAACCCACAATTTTCTAATGTTCTAATCAATAAGTTTTAAATTAATTAACCTAGAGCCAAACTATGAGAAAAAAAATGCAGGCAAGGTGTTTTTATAACATGATTATTCTGCTGGGTATGGTGTTAAATATTGAAATTGTCTGCGTTGGCTCTTTTTACCTGACTTAGCAGATGTACCTATCAAGACCTGACAGTCAAATATAAGGAGGCACCCAAAACATCCTGCCAGGTGGCACATTTTTCTAGTTGATGGTTCTTCCCACGCTGACTGGTTTTCAGCAACAGAATTCGGTCTGTTACAACAGCAATCAAGCTCCTGCAGCTCTCAGGATGGAGTCCTTCCTGCCCCCAAAGAGGTGCTGTCTAAAATATCAGCTGCAATAGGGAACCAAATGAAGGGTCTGGAGAAGCATAAAAAGGAATTCTCTGTTCAAAAACCTCATCACTATCAGAATAAATATCTTGACCTCTTCCCTGTCACTAGTGGCTGAGAAAGTGAGAGATCTTGGTGATCTACTAAACTCAGAACTTAGAAGACATGCCTATTTTTGCCACATTTTGAATGAAATCGCTTGAATTACCAGTGCTTATCACCTGCCTGCTCCTGAATATGTCTGTGGGGTGAAGCAGAGAGCAGCAGAGGGAAAGAAAAAAAAGTGTGCAGAAGTTGGCAACCCACCCAGGCAAATGACGGGAGCAAAGGCTGTACAGTGGTGTGTTCAGCACCATGAGGGATTAAGACCCTTTTGATTAAAAGTCTCCTCTTCTTGCCTACTCCTGCCCGTGCTGCCAGGCATGGCTGCCCACCCAGCCATCCGCATCTGCCTGGTGACACCTCTCCGGTCCAGCGGCAAATGCCAGGGGTAGTGGCCGCTCGGGTCTTTGCTCCCTGCCATCAGCAGAGGCAGCGTGATTCATCGCTGCTAAAAATGGAAGTCTGCAGAAATTGCTTTGTGGCAGGGGAGAAGGCAGGTGCCAGGCAAAGAAAGCCTCGGAGCGTGGCCGCCGAGGCAGAGGGCTCAGCTGCTCGGTGCTTCTACAGAGTGAACCAAAGGACTCGGCTGCTCCTTGAGCCTGAGCAGTCAGGCAGCTCTCTTCCCGCACCGCAGGCCCTTCCACGGCAGCGTTCAGGAACCAGCTCTGCATGAACCGCCGGGTTTGCGTTAGCCACGTGAGGGCCGAATTCTAAACCCCCAGCGCAGTGTTGCTCCCTGCAGCGCCCAGCGCCACAGCACCGCACCGGAGCCGGCAATCCGCCTAGACAGACGAGATAGACAGGGGGAGAAAGAAAGAGAAGGGGAAAAAGCAAGCAAGAGAAGGGGGACTCGCTCGCTGGAGTTCACCATGGAGGGGCC
>NW_008605733.1:0-6448 GCF_000691845.1 Merops nubicus
GCTTCCCGCACACCAGGAGCTGGGAGCTCGCCCCGCGCCCCGTGCCCCGCGCCCCACGCCCAGCCCCACCGAGGCTGGGAGCTCGTGGGACACATCACCCTGGGCTGCCACTGCAGGCTGTTAATGCTATAAACCCAAAACTCATCTAGATGAATTCCACTGCACATGGTATTCATCTGTAATCCTGCTCCTTGGCCTCTTTCACTCGCAGCACAGCTCCCTGTTGGTTTCTATTCCTCTCTTAAGGTGTCCAGGACTCCAGTTGGGTTTCGCCATGTCCTCCGAGGTATGAGAAGAAGGTGCCTGCTGCTGGTAGCAGTGCGACTCCTCTGCCATTCTGCTGTGACAGACCTGCATTTGTGTATATGGAGGCATAAACAGGTGGTCAGAACCATCAGTTGGTTGTGATGGGTCACCAGCTGCAGCAACAGCCTGCAATTCCACTGAGGTGCCACAGCACAGCAGGGCAGGTGGCTGGAAGTGCTCCTGGTGTTTGACATCAGAAGCAATGGTTCTGCTTGGAATGATGATGCATACAGGTCACGTCTGCTTCTGTGGTTTTACAAAAACTCACTGCTACATCCTACAGAAATGGGTTGAAAATTAATCTTAACTAAGCAGGGAACCAGCCTGTAGCTGCTGCTGCTTTGCCTTGGAAACAGTGTTATGTCAAACCAGTCGTCTTCCTCACACAAAAGTGGTGGTGCTTATGTGCAAACTCATGTGCTGTCATAGTTCTGGTCAGTCCTGGCTGCAGCAGGCTGGAGGCAGCCAGCCCTTCACTGCACTGCATGGGTCAGGAGGGAGGGCTGGCACAAAACGCCATAATTTCTCATTCCTAAAACACATTTCACACATGTAGCACTGCCCCATGGCCAGGGAAGAGAAGCCCAAACCACAGGTCCAGAGCTGGAGGGCTGGGGACATCCCAGGTGACCCCTCCAGCTTAGCCACAGCAGTTGTGACCAAGCATCATCACTTGCCTGTGCAGCAGCAGCAAGCTGCTGTCTGTCCCTCCCTACTTACAGTAATGCTCAGCTCTGGCAAATCTGTTACAACAGGTGCTAGGAAATTAGCAGGTGTCAGGTCAACAGATAAGCCTGTAGGAAAAGGTCTGGTTGCCAGCTGGAGCCTGCAGTTATGTTCCCCATTACTTGAGTAGGAGAAGTACCAAGACCCCGATTTCCTGAGATCATGAAGAGCCAAGACTTGCTAAATCCAGACCAAGTAAGCCATACTCTAGTTTAGCTGTGAGTTGTTTCAGGCAAGAAGAAATTTTGAAAGGATCTTTGTATCTCAAGCGGGATTGTTGCACTTTCATGTGTTGCCAGGGGGATCAGCAGATGTTCCGGTGAGGTCCAGGGCCAAGTCCTGGAGGTCCCAAGCCCCCTCAGGAGAGTGGTGGGTTATGGGCATCATCTGTGTATGTTCCAAAATGTTCTGAACTATTTTCTGCTGTGGTCACTTCCAGTAGGTGTTTTTAAATGTAGCAACTATTCTTTCCTTTTCCAGACCTTGTTTTTCCTCTCCTCTTCGCCTGTTTCACTGTTGCTGCCACAGGGGAATGGACCAGGAGAGTTGGACTGCTACGCTGGAATTTGTTTCCCTTTTTTTTTCAGATGGTTGTTTTTTAACAACTGCATTTTTAGTTGATATGTTTATAAGTATGGACCTTATTTTCAGAATAAAGTGTGCCACTAACTTAGTGACGTGTAACTCTGTGGCCCTGCAAAAGCAGCCATCGGTTGGCACAGATGACTTTGTTCTTGGGGTACACACAGGAGAGGCTCATGGCCTGCAGGGCGATAAACAGCTGTGTTGGGACCACTTGTTTTAGCCCAGTGTCCCCAGGCAAGCTGGACCCCAGCTCAAGCGGTCACTTGACTTGAAATTGGTGAAAATGCTGAATCCCTCAGGAGGTAAAGAGTCCCTCAGAAGAAGCCCCCAGGGATCCTGTTAGGGAAAGGGATCCACAGGAGAGGAGCCAGCAGCACTGGCAGTAGTCAGGGTGGCAAGAGCCAACATGGAGCAGCCACATGGTGCTGAGTATCTTGGCATAACCGGGTGCTCGGGATGATCCCGGGCAGCAGTTGCAGAGGAGGTCTCCTCTCCTGGTCCCCTCATGGAGTCAAGCTCTTCCACCAACTCAGTTATCCCTAGCATCACTCTTCCTCGAGAAAACGTGCACTATCTCAAATGGTTTAAATACTGTTAATCTGGGGAATCTGCATTTGTCCTGGTGGCGCAGGCCCTGTCAGCACCCACCCCCCTCGGCCCCGCCCCCAGCCCCTGCGTGCCAGGCCGCGGACTCGCCTGCTGTTTGCCAGCACTGATTCCAGCACACCTGCCCGGAGGTTTTCAGTGGCACTTCGTGCGTTTGCTTTAAATTGTAGCAAGGGGCCAGCTATGTTTAAATGGACTCAGAGGTGAGACCAAAGCAATGAGGCTTAAAATTCAAAGCAGGCCAACCTGGCCCACTGTGGTGTAACTGTCTGAGTAACTCGCTGGCATCAAGCCATCACCCTGACTCCTTGGAGAGATGCTTTAAAAGCTCCTCACATGGGCAGTTCAAATGGTGTGCACATGAGAGAAAAGAAAATAGTTTAACTGAAGTGCTGCACGTGTATGTATGTTTTTAGGATAAACAAAACAGATTGGGCAAATATTTATTTCTGCCCTACTGCTACAAAGCAAACTTTCCCACAGCTTTTGATGGAGATAATCTGTTTTTTAGCCACTATGGTGAATTTGTAATGACAAGTTTTCATTTTGAATGTTTCAGAATTTCCTGATCGGTTTTCATGCAATTATTTTGATTAACAATGAGGTTTTCAGACCAACTTGAAAGGGTCTCAGAGGTGTAGGAAGAACCTGGCTCTGTTACTTCTCTCTCACTGGGATTATTTTCCACAGCTTTCTAGCACTTGAATCAAATTCTTTGGAAATCAAAGAAAACTGCATTTTAGAAATATTTCCTATCTTTACCCCTTCTGAGAATGGTTTCTTTTAGTTTAGAAAAATACTTGTTCCCATATTAAAAAAAAAAAAGACTGTAATAAGAATGAAAAATAGTCTTTTTTTCAATGCAAAGTTATATTTTCAACAAAAAGATGGATGCTTTTGATAGACATTTCTGTGAGAAGGCAACATCTGAAAACAGAGAAGTATTTAGGCACTTCTGATTAACAAGGAAATGAGATCTCAAGCTCGGAACCTCTGGGCATTTCTCTTTCCTTTACAAACATAGGAGGTGGCTTAAGAAATTAGGAGAAAAAAATCCACTAGTGTTGTTTGCCCAGATTTCATTGTTCTGTTCTTGTAATTTATATTTTTTTACCCTTTTTTTTATGATGATATAGAAATCTCAGACTAGCTTAGAGTGTGCATGCCAGCAGATTCCCATCACACCACCTGTCTCAGCAAAGACAATGGCATCTTTCTGTAGATGGGAACAGTCCTCTGGAGCTCCCTTTCCCCTCAGAAAATGCTATCAAGGCCAGAGCAAAAGCCATATATAAAGTGGTTGGACCTAACGTGCTGTGGGCAGGGTCCAAATCAGCTGTGACTGCACCTCCTTGAACTGCCCCACGGAAGGCGCACAGCCCACTGGGCTCTTCCTCATAGGGAGGTGAAAAATAGGAGACTTTGCTTCTGCTCCTAAGAGAGGCACATGGAGATAACCCAATCACTCTGTTCCCAGCTAAGAAAGCAACAGCGTTTAATGCGACTGCTCATTTTAACATTAAGAAGGGCTGAGGCTGGGGTGGGCCAAGTGCTGGAGCAGCCTCATGTCAGTGCCCAGTAGAGGTCAGGGGCCCACAGGGTGCTGGGCTCAGCTCCACACTGCCCACCCTGGCACCCTCCTGGGCCATGGGCACCTTCATCCCTCACCTAACCCTCCAGGAAGATGGACAGTTGATGTCAACCAGGTGAGCCTAAACGTTTGTGATGCAACACTGTGAGATGGCTGCTGGGACAGGTCCTGTGGTCACTATTCATGTCCTAGGTTAACCTTAAAATAATTTAAATGTGGCAGCAGATTTAAGCATCATAGTGGCAGGACCCAGTAATGGCTGGGAAGAGTGGGTTTGATACAAGCTAAGAAGCCTGTTAATGAGGAAAAAAAAATCTCACCAGCTTTATCTTTCTGTGAAAGTGAAGCCTTCTGAGTTCAAGCAATTATACAACCAAACTATCCAAGTATAGCAAACAGATTAGCTGAAGGTAAGTACGTTTAGCAGCGTGTTTTCTTTCACACCATGGCAAGTGGAAACCTAAGCCGTGCGTCTGATGCGATCTCTGTACAGATGGGTTTGAAATGCTGGCTCCATTCTGAAACATCATTACTTTTACAGTGGACTTTTTAAAAGTATATTATTGCTGCTAATATTATGTGTATATATTTTTAAAGTAATTTCCCTGGACTCCAATAAAATGTTCTAACAGAGTTTTGTTCTTTAAACAATTTTAACCCATGTTTTGCCTTTTAGGGAGTACTTTCAGTCCCAAGGCAACACAGAAGAAAAATTGCTGGCTAAGTAACAACACATGCAAGAGAGACTGCTGGCCACTAGAGAGCTCCCAGATGAGAAACCTTTCAGACTGAAATACAAATATGTTTTGTAATGAAAGCAGAAACCCTCTTTTACTTTAGGACACAGGGGCCAGCCAGGAAACAGGTTTCTTGCTTGTGCTGCAGCAAGAGGCGTCATTATCCTTAGTTAAATTTTTCATACTTTAAATCAAAAGCCCTGCTGTTCTCCCTCCAGAGCAAGGTTTGAAAAATTATCTTAATGTTGGCCTTTAAGTCAAGTAACATATTTGGGTTGAATGAAAAGCTGCCACAGCCCTTCGATAAGGGTGTCTGCACGGGGGTTACATGTCAGCTCTTGTCTCGTGTGCCATGGACGGTAAAGCCCCAGGGATGCCATGTGAGGGCAGGGGGCCACCTCCCCCTTCCCTCTCCCTCACTCAGGCTCCTCTTTCATCGAGGCTCTTCTTACTGGGCACAAAAGTCACTGTTTGTGTGGCTTGCGGTGCCTGGGTGCTCAAGGGGGCTGTGCTGATGGCCCTTTGGGAATCATCTGGGCAAGAAGAGGTGCCGAGGAATGATTCCAGCCTGGTGGGGCTGGCAGAGGTTCATGGTGTTCATATTGGGCTGGAATGCACTGATTTATTCCGGGGTCTAGGCAGATCCTGTGCCCCAGGAGCTCTGAAGTGAAGAGCAGGTGCTGGGTGGGATGTGCCGGTGTCAGAGCCATGTGCTGCAGGAGCCTGGTCTTTGTCCTTCACTCTGAGGACTTTGTTGCTGGTGATGAGGACCTGCACAGACTCTTGCAGCTGCACTGGAAAGGATGCAGGGCTGGGCAGCAGCTGGGCTTAGCACAGCCCGTGCCAGTGTGCCAGGGCCAGCGTGCAGTGTCCCTGGGGCACCACAACACCTCCACTGTAGCTCGGCCTTCCTGCCTTCCTGCTGGCCCCATGAAATGCTCCTGTCCCTGACACATGTGGCCTTCACTGTGAAGGCCCCCAGCCTGCTGACCCAGTACATGCTCCTGCTAAGGAGCTGGTGAGGGCTCATGCCTGTCGTTTCCCTCCGACTGCCACCGCAGCCAGGCAAGAGGGAAGCCTGCGTGTCACAGCAGCTCTGAGAGCAGGGGTTTGTGCCAACCCATGATTTCATGCCTAAAAAGTGGTGTTTCAAGAAGCCTTTGCTAAGGCCAGGCTAAGCTTACTTGCCTAGGATGCAGGAGCCTAAAAATTCCCATCTGCTACCTCTGACCAGTCTGCACAGGGCATGTGTGGGGGCTAAAGGTGAGAGCCAGCGTGCAGCAGGGGACAGAAAGCAGCGCCTTGAAATGCAGAAAGCGTTTCCATTGCTCAACAGCTGTACAGCAGAGAAGTGCAAGAGGAACATGGAGATCGGGGCTGACATCATCACATAACCATTTTATGCATTTTGGGGGAAATAGCAGTATTTTGAGTTCCTAGTGACTGCCCCTACCCCATCCTGTGCAATATGGCAGTACTGTGCGCAGGGAGCTGGAAACCCAGTGGGCTGCAAGGGCCAAGCAGAGACATCTTCTTCCCTCTGCTCTTGCATGAGCAAATGCCTTTTCACCTTGAGCTGGACCACCAAACCTCCATCTCCAAGAAACCCTCTCTGATCAAAGCAAGGAGAGAGGTGGTTGCCCAGGAACAGACATGGCCAGGCTAGGTGTGGCTGGAGGGTCCTGGCAGCAGGTCTGGGGCTGGGATGTTTTAGGGCTACCTCCCAGCTTGTCCTCACAGATCCACGTTTCCCCTCTCCCAGAAGCAATTTTCACCCCTTGCAATTTCCCAAGGGCTTGGTGAGAAAGGGGAAAAAGTGCTGTCAAAGGTTTTCCCCTTCCCTTCCCCAGCATAAGCCCCCGGGGTCTCCAGCAGGGATTTGGCAGCTGCAGGAATG
>NW_008605733.1:6503-6765 GCF_000691845.1 Merops nubicus
GGCGGTAAGTTGTTAAGAGGAAGATCTCACTGTGGACTTCTCTGCAGCAGATTCACCCCCAAGTCTCGGATCAGGAGCACCCCCACCAACCCCAGGTCCTGCTTTCGTGTCGGTGGTGCCCTCGTTCTCGGCAGCCTGGCACCAGGGTGGGCTCGGCGTCCCCAGCGAGGGGCGAGCGCGGCGGCGCAGCTGGCCTTGCTGCTACTGCGCCTTCCAGGCTGCCGAGGGGTTAAACCTCTCCCATGGGAAATGAACGGAAGAG
>NW_008605734.1:0-2571 GCF_000691845.1 Merops nubicus
TCCCGGGCCACAAGGGGCTTTAAATCTGCTCCGTGGCCTGTGGTGGGGCTCCCATCCCCCGCGAGGGTCTGGGCTGGAGGGTGTGAGGGCTCCGGGAGCTGCCCCAGTGCCAGGGCAGAGGGTGGAAGTGCTGAGGCTGAAGTGGTGGCTGGGGCAGGGGGTTGCTCTCAGATGATGCCATCCTGGAGGAGATTTGCTCAGCAGCTCTCCTGGCTTGGTAAAGATGACATCGTTGGAGAAGTCATCACCTTGCAACCAGCCCAGATTGCCTTCCCCTGCTGGAGGAGCCTCTGCTTTGCTTCAGCAGTGGCCAGTGAGCCAGGAGACCACGGTGATGGTTCTGACAGCAGCCTGATCCCTCTGACCTCGCACTGCAGTGGTGGGTGCAAGCATGGGCAGATGCTGCTCAAAGCTGCCCCCATCCTCCAGCTCCCTGGCTGGGGAGGTTGCACAGCCATGCCCAGAGCAGCCAGAGTGACCCCAGCAAAGCCAAGTCCTCTTCTAGAAGAAAGGGCTTCATTCTTGCTTTTAAGGTGGTGGTCTTCAGCACGAGGTTTGCAAACCCCTTGGGGCAGGCAGAGGAGGACAAGCCATGGGTTAGACCCTTCCCATGGACCATCCATCCCAGCAGAGCCAGGCTCTGCTCACCAAAAAATGAGGTTGGACTGGATGAGCTTTAAAATTCCCTTCCCACCCAAACCATTCCATGATTCACCCTGTGAAACCTCCCTGGAGATCTCTGGAAAGCGCCGAGGGGTTGGCAAAGCAAGGGAAAGGTTGATGGCCACCATCTGAAAGCAGAAGGACCCTCGCTGCATGGTGGTGTGTGTGCATGTGCAGAGGGACAGCTCGGCTGGTCCATCACACAAGAGAACCCTCTGAGGGCAGATTGGGCCACAGCTTCTGCTGCAGAGAGCTGGGGGATCCCAGGGTGGAGAAGGCACCAGCCAACCTCTCAGAGCAGCTGTTGGGTCCCACCCCTCTGACTGCCTTAGTTCCTCTTTCCCAAGAGCTTCCAATGCTCTGCTTTTTAAATTTGAGGCTCCTGGAGTCCTGGAATGATTTTTTATGATCAGCAGAAACCATCATTCGTGGCAGATGAAATTTCCCTGCAGCTGAAGCTCCAGCCCCAGTCCCAGTGACTCCAGCAGCTGGAGATGCAAGAGGGAGGAAGGAGGACACCTTGTAAGGAAAGGAGGTTTGCTCCTCCCATCCATTTCCCCAAAACGTTGCTGATGGATGCTTAGAAAGCACCAATCCCTCGGTCTGACAGGACAGAGCAAATTGGAGGAGATCTTATTTTAAAGCCACTCTCCCAGGTTTGAGGAGGACTCTGGTGCTGGAGCTCTGCAAGGAGGAAGGGTCTCCTCTTCCCTGGGGTTCCTGTCACTTTTCCAACCCCTGCGAAACACCACGGAGCTTTCAGCCCCATCGTGGCTCTTTTTCTTTTGGACTTTACGTGCAATTTTCAGCTCCAAATCTCTGAATTTGGAATGAGCACAAAGACCTCTAGTAAATAAACTCCGACGCATTTCAGCTCCTGAGGTCCCACCTCAGATTCCCCCAAAAGGGTCTCGTTGGTTCACGGCAACTTTGCTGACTACAACCACAATTTGAGGTCAGGAACCTGCTCCCCGTTTCCTTTGAGCCTGGTTTTGGAAGGGGGAGAAGATGTTGGTATCAAACTTCACCCACACGCATGTTCCCTCCGGGCTCTCCAGATGTCATCTGGTGCGTGAAGATGCCCCTAGGTCAAGACTTTGAGCAAGGACTTGTCATCCTGGGGCAGTCTGGGGACAGAGACTCCAGAATTCAGGACCTGGGTTCGTACCCTAGTCCATCATTAGATGAGCCAGACCAAAAAGGGAAAAAAAAGTCAATTTATTTGGGGGAAAAAGTCTTGATCTAAGGTCCATCTTTACTGTTTGAAGCTGCTAATCACCTGCATGTGGTTTTGTTGTGTTCTTTGCTCCTAACGTCCTCGTGTCGTTGTCACCACATTTCTCAGCAGTTGCCCTCCCAAGAAGGGAGTTGGGGTGGGAATGTTGGAGGGCAGATGAGTCCCCCCTGGTCAGCCTTGGAGGGGTTCTGGCTGCTGGTGTTGAGCTGATCAAAGAGCCAAAGACTGCAAGGCAGTTGTAGGTTCCCCTCTAGGACATCCTGAAGCAGATCTTGGTCCTCATTTACCATGTTGTTCTTGAGCTTCGTGGGGCTTAACCCCTAGTGAGGGTGCAAGGAGGTTGGGTAGATGCTCGTCCCATGTCTTTAAGGGGGAACCTTCCTCACCCACCTCGGAGTTTCCCACACACATAACTTGTCCCTGGGCACTGGTGGAGAGGAGGAGCACGGTTGTTAACATCTAAAATGGCTCCACTTAAAATTAACCCTGAGGCTCCAGGCTTCCTGGAGAGTCAACGGTGGGAGGAGGCATCTCAAGAACCTCAAAGTCAAAGCGATGCCTTTGATGAACTTGGTTTTCCTTCACCACAGACTCTCCAGGGAGCTGAAGAGCAGCAGTCGTTGAGGTTGGGGTATGATGATGGTGGTGTGGTGGTGGAGGTCAGAGTGTGG
>NW_008605734.1:2903-6696 GCF_000691845.1 Merops nubicus
GTGGTGTAGGTCGGGGTGTGGTGATGGAGGTCGGAGTGTGGCGGTGGAGGTCAGAGTGTGGTGGTGGAGGTCAGAGTGTGGTGGTGGAGGTCAGAGTGTGGTTCATCAACCGACAAAACACAACCCCAGCTTGGGCTTTTCATTGTTAAAGTTCTCACTGAGTCACTGCTGCTGTCGCTGCTGTCGCCAACAGAGGACCTGACCCTGGACCCCGACTCGGCAAACCACCTCCTCATCCTCTCTGCAGACCTCAAGAGCGTGAGGATGGGCTGTAGGAAACAGGAGCTGCCCGACAACCCCAAGAGATTCGACACCAACTCCCGGGTCCTGGCTACCACGGGCTTCAAGTCGGGAAGACACTACTGGGAGGTGGAGGTGGGACCCTCGGACGGTTGGGCCTTCGGGGTGGCCAAGGAGTCCGTCAGGAGGAAAGGGCTGACCCAGTTCTCCCCTGAAGAAGGGATCTGGGCCGTGCAGCAGAACGGAGGTCGCTACTGGGCGGTGACCTCACCCCAACGCACCCCGTTGTGCCTCAGCCAGAAACTCAGTAAGGTCAGGGTCTACCTGGATTATGAAGGAGAAGAAGTCTCCTTCTACGACGCCGACAACATGCAGCACATCTTCACCTTCAACGTGGCCTTCCAGGAGAAGGTGTTCCCTCTCTTTTCAGTCTGTTCCACCGTGACCTACATCAAACTGTGCCCCTGAGGCTTCTCATGGGCTTCACCTCGTCTCCGTGGTCTTCACCAGATGGTGCCTGGACAGCAGTGAGGAGCATGATAGACTCTCAAATCAACTGTTCAGCTCGGTTTGTTGGAGGGCAGAGAGCTGGGTAACCAACCCAAGTCACAGGGAGGTTCTTCAGACCAGCTTAACAGAGAGAGCAGCTCTTAAAACCACCAGCAGTCCCCAGAAGGTTGTGGCCACCACCTGAAATCCATCCCTGAAGCTCTCCAGTGAGAAGGAAGCTGCTCGTTGTGGGTTTATGGCTCCACGTTTGATCATGGATGAGTGTTTTTCTTCTGTGGGTCTACAGGTCAATATTAGAGGTGGTGGGAAGCTTTGGGGTGGACCCTCCACCCCTTTGGAAGTGTCAATGACTTAAAAATGAAATGTTTTGTGGGTGAAGGTGGAGAGAGGAGCGCTGAGCAGGACACTTGGGACCTCCACCCAAAGCTGGGACAGGCAAAGCTCCTTTCTGCTTGATCACAGGACATGGAATTAGAAATTTTTGCTCCTCCTGAAGTGGATTTCAAGATTTTCTGATGTCTTATTATGACGTTGCCCCCAGTAAACTGAAATCACCCCCTCTGGGCCAGAAGTAGAAACCCTGCCCAGGTGCCTTCACTCCTGCAGGGTGTAGGAGGAGGTCATTGGTAATTAGGCTTATGAGGTGGGCAGTGATGGGACATCAGGAGGCTCCATGGGGTTGTCCCCACCCTCCTGATGGGCTGTCTGAGTGGTTAGAAGGCTCTCAGCTGGAGTTTTGGGCTTCTCCCCTTCTTCCTCCTGCTGGGAAGAAAGGATCCCAACGAAGGGTTGGAGCCTGGTCACCTCTTCCAGCGGGTACTCCTAAAATCTGGGGTCAGCATTTCACTCCAAAGGCTATTTTTGTGACATTGAGATGGCACCTGAGCCATCCTAGGTGACCTCAACCACAAGATGTGTCACCTGTCCTGGGGTCGAGCTGGGGCTGAAGAGTCACTGTGGGCTTTGGGTCGCCCTCTCCACCAGCTCATGGAAGTTCTCTGGGCTCCACTTCTCTGTCCACGGCTCCTGGGGGCGGGTGGTGCCTTCTATTTTTGTGACATTGAGATGGCACCTGAGCCATCCTAGATGACCTCAACCACAAGGCGACCAAGATGTCACCTGTCCTGGGGTCGAGCTGGGGCTGAAGAGTCACTGTGGGCTTTGGGTCGCCCTCTCCACCAGCTCATGGAAGTTCTCTGGGCTCCACTTCTCTGTCCACGGCTCCTGGGGGTGGGAGGTGCTTTATGTTCACCCTGAAGCAGCAGGAGCTGGTGTTGCCTGGGGGCGTTTGTCCTGCTGGCTGTGAGCAGGACCCACCTTCCTGAATTTTGGTGCTCCTGTGTCACCCCTGAGGTCCCCTCTACGTAGAAGACGTTGTTTTCCAAAACAACCACTCAAGGGTGTCCTGCTCGGCCTCTGATGACGCAGATTTGGGTGCTAAAACTTGTTTTTCCTCAGGCTCTCCTCACTGCTCGGTTCTTGGCGGAATCACTCGTTCACCTTCACCTTCTGTCCTCCTTTTTTTTCCTGGGAATCCTCTGTTTCTGCCAAGAGAACGTTGAAGATGCAGCTTTGCTTCCTCTGCTGTTGCTTTTGCCAAAACAAAGTGGCCTTGAGAAAAAAAAACACATATTATTGTCTGGCATGATGAAAAAAAAATGTGGGTTTTGGGTTTGGGGTGTTGTTTTTAGCAGGTTCTGGAAAATCTGGTAATCCTTTTGTTTGGAAGGAGACCTGGGGTGAGGTGGGAAGCTCTTTGAAAGGAAGAACAAGGTCTTCTGGCTGGTTTTAAGGTGAGAAGATGGCGTTTCTTGGGCATAGCTGGTCTTCATAGGTGCTCAAACCTACTGGCAAGACCCTGATGGACGCCAAGGCCAACAGTTTGTTGCCTTTCTGATGGTTTTTTTGGGGTTTAACCTTCTCTGCAGTTCATCCCTGTCACGGCAGCAGAATGAAATGAAGATGAAGATGCTGTTGTCCTCTCCCAGTGTTGCCCTAAACACCTTCAGTTGGTTCCACACCAGCTTGTGGCCCTTGGTTGTGAAGATGCTCAATCAAAAGTCACCTTAGAGCGTGGCCTGACTCGTGCAGAGGTGACATCCAAGCCCAAAGAGGCCAGAAGTGGAGGGAATCCATAAGAAAACATCTTTATGTTGCTAAATTGGTGAAGAAATGCTTTCCCCCCACCCCAGGTTTTGGGGTGTATCTCCCCACACATCGCTGAAGGATAAATCTGTCCCAAATAATGGAAATCTGGCCAGTGTGAAACCTCCCAGATCATTCTGAGCCCACTGGAAATAAAACGTGAAGGTGCTACCTGAGCTCATCTTCTCCTCTTTATTATCTCCAGCTGCTAGTGGGCTGGAGAACATCAGAACTGGGGGTTGAAGGGTTGTCCTGCTCAGATTTTAAGTCTAAAGAAAGAAAATCATCCAGAGGGAGCAGGACAAGGTGGCCCAGAGAGGTAGTTGAACCCCCATCCCTGGAATCATTCCAGGGCAGGTTGGATGGGGCTCTGAGGAACCTGCTCTTGTTGGAGAAGTCCCTGATCCCTCCAGGGGGCTTGGACCAGGTGGTCTTCAAAGGTGTTTTCCAACCCAAACCCTTCCGTGGTGTTACCAGCAGGGCTCTGAGCAGCTTGATTTGGTTGAAGATGTCCCTGCTCGTGGACGAGGTGACCTTTAAAGGTCTCTTCCAACCCAACCCCTTCCATGAGTGGAATTGAAGCGAAGGTAGATATATATCGGGGTGGTTTATTTTGTTTTCTTCCCCATATCTATTTGTATTAATCACAAACCCAACATTTGCATATTCCTCATTAATATGAGGAAGCTGTGATTGGAAGCTGAAGGTCAAGACTACGTTGACCTTCCCTGACCCAACCACCCAGGTTATTCCAGCAGAAATGTGGATTTTCTTCCTCCCTGCTTGTACTTTGCCCCCAAAAAAACCCAAATCTGGAGGTTCCAGGGGCTGACCCTTGACCCCTGCAGGGGCTGAACCCCGATTTTGGGTGGTTTAGGGGTGGGGGGCGGGTGATGCT
>NW_008605735.1:0-9775 GCF_000691845.1 Merops nubicus
TTCAGGGACAAATGGGTCAAATTTTTTCAGTCTCCTGAACTACGCTTGCTTTCAGCAAGATAAAGAAATATCAGCTGTGGTCAGAAATCTTATTAAGAAATAACTGTACATATGAATATAGCAACCTTCCAGGCAAAAGCAAAAGGAAAAATGTAGTTCATGCTGAGAAAAGGAAGATTGTCATCTCATTTTTTTTTTTTTATGAACTATATTGCCAGAAGTGCCAGTTACGTACTTTCAGTTTATTAAATGACTTAGCTTTCTAACCTGGTGTTTCTGAAGAATTAGACAGTGGAGCTGATGCTTCTGCTAAAGCTGCCAATGTGGCTAATACTGACGTCGATGAATTTCCAAACTGTACAGCAGACACTCCTGTTTCATCTAGTAGGATGAAAATAAAAAGTTAGCTGATAAACTTAAAACCAGTAAAGTCTTTTTTTTTTATTATCACTGCACTGAAGCTTCTAAAACACACTACTCTCAGCAACACTCTGCTAAACAAAAGTGCTATTGTGAAGGCAAGTTTATTAAGCAAACACAACTTCTGGTAATTCATCTCTGTGAAGATTGTTGTTTTAAATACCTAGATATTTACAACACACAAAAAAAAAACACTGAAGAGAAGCACAGTAACTATTCTTATCACCATCCTTCCTCAGTCCTTTTCACTAAATAGTGAAAATTGGGTTAAGTCTAAAAATCCAGTAGCAATTCTATAGGCATCTAAATACCCGCTGCGTTTGATCTATTTGCAGAAGATACCAGACCTGTTAGGTTCACCACCCCTCCAGGTCCAATGATGAACTGTGGTGTTGCTGCATGTATCGTCACGGTGTCCGGGCTCTCTGGATTCGTATTGATTTGGTTCTGCATTGCGATCTAGGTGACAAAGGAAATCATATTGTTCCAATAGTAGGTATAAAGAAGTTATTTATCTTGTAAAAACTCAAATTATTGCACATTCCACTCAAAAAGAGGAGGGTCTCCCTTGTTATCCTCATGTAATATACACACATCATGCTGCATCTTGTACTCTGTGTAAGTACGTGAGAAATATTTCTTTCAATTTTCTTGAAACCTAAAGACAAAAAATCTGTTGAAGTGAAACAGAATGACACATCACTACTTTTCCTTACCATTTACTGTGAACTAAGAGATAATATAAAGACAAGGCCCTTTTGTAGATATGCACTCACATATCTAAAATAGAGTCCTGAAGCACCAAGAGCACTGTGGCAGCTACATGCCATGAAAGTTGGCTCCAACAGGTTAGTAAATGCCATGAATTGCAGGTGGCACTCTTTTTTTTTGTCTTTGAATTATTATTGACTTTTACTTACTATGTCCTTTCTGCAGTGAAGAGGAGGCTAAAGGAACAGACCAGAAGTTTATGCAGTTCATTATGCAGGAGAAGAATTGATTCATATAATGGCATAATGGTATTTTTCAATTGCTTTCTCTTCTCAATAATGCTTAGCACTTCATTTGCCTTTAAGAACCCCACTGAGCAGTAAACACAAATTTCCATGGAAGTATCTATTACAATCCTGATCCAAATCACTTCAACGTTCAACCCTGCTTTTTCTAACTGAGGAAGAATGTCCACCTCTTCTCTCTCCTGATCGCCAATTGTTAGGAAATTAATATCCATAGATGGAACTAGCTGAACACTAGGGTACAGTCAAAACATACTGACAGAGTACGGAGTTAAGTTTTACACCTTGCTTGTGAAGTACTTCTGTGTACTACAACACTGCAATAAAGGATAGTTATCTCTAACTTTTTAAGTGGTGAGAATGTTCTTCAGCCAACTAACGTTTATGAACATCAATTTCATTTCTACGCCACAAGCTAGACCAGAGTTTAGCATTATCAGTCAATATATTGCCTCACAGCCGCTATATTAAAAGCTTAGTTTACCAGTTGTGTAAGCAAGTACTTAGCTGTAAGTTCCTTTAACATCATGAAACAAAAGTTACCTGTAGTATTTCTGCAAGGTCCTCATTTCCGTTGTCTACTGCAATATCTAATGCTGTTTTGCAAAATTTACTCTGAGCATGGACATCTGCTCCATACTTTATTAAGAGTTCTACGACTTCTTGGTGGTTATGTTCAGTAGCCCAGTGAAGTGCAGTCATTTTGAGCATGTCCTTTGCATTGACATCAGCACCATGCTACAAAAAAGATCATTGCATAAATTATGTCATTAGAAGTATCTGAATTAAATAATGCTGATCACAGAATGAAGCCCAAAATTGTATTTTTTCTCCATAAGTAATGTCTTGTGATCTTAAATTTACAGATTTGTTAAAAGTACTTCAATCTAACTACCAAATAAACTATTTACCTCAAAGGACTAAAGACTCCCTAAAACATAACATATCTTGATTCTAAAAGCTCTTATTCACACTACATTAAATTAGGGAGTAGTCTTGTTTTGAAACACCAATAAATAATTCACCTGAAATCATGATGCTAAATAAATTTAGTAGGAAAACAACACACCAAATGCACACATTATAAACACTCCTATCATCCCAGTGTTGGTTTCATAACTAAAAGGAAATTCCAAATATCTGATCATAAACCATTGTAATATCCCCACCCCAGACCTTATTTCAGCAGTCTTTACCTTAAGTAAGACTTCTACTATGCTGGCATGGCCTTCTGATGCTGCCATATGCAACGGAGTTCTGTCCACTTTGGTTCTAGCATCCCGACTCACACCTGCTCGCAGCAACACTTCTGTTGTGGAGTAGTGTCCGTACTGTGCTGCTAGATGAAGTGGAGATGTTCCCAGCTATAATGTAATGGAAAAAGCAGACCTTTAACTGATGTCAGGATGAAATGTTTCTTATTCTGGAGCATATATTAAACTCAGGTGTCAGGCCACCATTTCAAAATCATTTTCCCTTGCAGCCCCAAGGAAAGAAGCTGTTGGAGCTCTTAGAGCATATGAAGACTAATAATCATAACATCAAGAATAGCTCACTGAAAGTAATTTTTTGAGGTCTGTGCTTATTTTTTTCTGTCTTTTTGAAGTGTGATGTTTCAGGAAGCCTCACCCCATTTTTAGTGTTGGTCAACATGGCATGCTAACATTGGAAGGGACCTCTGGAAGTCACTTGAGTCCAGTCTCCTGCTCAAAACAGAGTCAACTTGAAAGATGGGTCACAAAGTAGATTAAGGCTCTTAAGGGCTTGTAAATACCCTAGAGTTTTAGGCACCTGATGTGTTCTTCATTCAGATCTCTTACTGTACTAAACGCATAAACACAGTAACTAGGAGGATGGCTGCTTTCTCCCATTAATCACTCTGAAGTTCATCTTAAAAGCTACCAGAATGAGCTCATTCACAGTCTTTTACTAAAATCAGTAGGAGGTTGTATGAAGAAACAGACAGTTTTAAGTTTTAGTTAGACATTAGATGACGTGACTGCAAAATTCCAATAAGAAACTCCCAGGGCTAGCAGTATAAATACTTAATTGTGACAATCTTATTTCCTTCCTCTGAAAAGAAAAGAGGATTTACTGAACACTGCAGAAGTTTTCATTACCCAATCTGTGGTAAAAGGTGCTCCATTTGCCATCAAAATACGAACTTCGTCATCTTGACCTGCACGTGCAGCTTCTAAAAGTTTCTTTCCCAAATCTACTAGTGACATCTAGGGAAGAACAAAAAATATAAAGAAAAAACAAGACCATTAATACTATTTTAAGTACACAAATGCTACTGTAATTTTAAAAATTATTTCTGAAGTACTCTGAAAAGTTTGAGACTGGAGTTGGTTATTTTAGCCATGAGAACAAGCTTTACTGATTTCAATAAGCGGTTTGATTTTAGAATTACTTTTGTTACCCAAATAAAAATCGACATCACGGTAAAGATTTCAGTATTATAATGCTGTAACCATAGCAGCTGCAAGGTTTTATCAGACTAATTTTAAATTGAACTGGACACACATTTCTGGTAGCAGAACGTGTTTTAGAAGCTCTCACCTGATACTGCAACCTTCTGCAGCTTTGTCCAGCTTTCAAATGGTACTACATCATGACTGCTATGTCACGTGCCCAAAGGTGCTGCATTCACTTATCCAAAACCACCTACAGGTATTTAAGAGGTACCACTATGTAAACACATTTAGATAGATATGAAATACACCTGACACCTTGACCATCACTTCATTTTGTTCATTCTAAAATATAATTTATGTATTCCTAGCTATAAAACAATGCAAAAAGCATATATTACCCTACTACATGAATCAGATAGATGCACTAAAACATCTACCTGAAAACAAATATTACTACGAGCTTCAGCTGTCTAACAGTTACCAAAAATTCTAGGTGCAAAAGTTTGATTGAGACATTACCAAGATACTAGTCAAAGAACTTTTGCATAATCTTTACAGAACCTCCCTTCTACAGTACTCAAAGTTCCATATAATACAGTGTGTGCAAAACTATGTAGATCAATGACACCCATCTGTTTCTGTTCCATCAAAGACTTCCTCGTGTAACATTTTGAAACTCACTCATTTCACACTTGCTATTACATTTGTTCAGTTAAAAAAAATAAAAAATTAGATAACTATAACATAACTACTAACCAAAATACATCATTAACATTTTAGTCCTATATCTGTTTTCTACTACCAGGATGCTAAAAATGGAATTACTTTCATCAGTTTAGTTCCCAGTCACAAGCAAAGTTAAGTCTGTATTACTAATAATAGCAGTTGCAAGGCCATGCAGCCGATTTCCTACACAAATTTAGAGTACACCGATTCATAAAGAAATCACATTAAGCATACACTTCTACCACAAAATCAAGATATTTAGAAATATTTCTTTGCACTCCACTCAACTAGCAAGATCTGTGTGGTATATTGCTCAACAAGCTGAAAACTATTTACTTTGGAAAAAAATAGAAAGCAAGACAGAAATATTGCAAATGCAGAACTCCAATATGTACCTGCAAAGCCATAAACTGGAGCAGATTATCTCTATCTACAGAACTGCAGGCAGCAAGATCCCTTTCACCAAAATAATACCCCAATCTACATCCATCCTTCTAGTATACATGGACATTTTGATTTGTTTCCAGTCAGTAAAGGGAAGAGGAACAGAAAGGTGTCAGGACAGGACAAATACTGCCAAAAGGAAAAGGAAGGATAAAAGGGGCACAGAGTTAGATATGGAAGAAGGGACAACAGTTGTCTCTCTTCCACCAGGAATCAGACAAAAACTACCATCCCTGTTAAAGGGAGAGGCTAGGAGTAATGATTTAAAAGAGCAATAGGACAGAGAAGGCATTTGGCAAGTGCAGCAGTGAAATGAAGGGTTACAGCATTCCCTTTTTATGGCACCCTTTTTGGTTTTGACAAGGAGGACAGGGGGTGCAAGTTCAGAAGGAAAAGAGCATGCACAGACATTTCTTCTGGTGGTCTAATCCAGGTCCTCAGACACAAAAGGAAAGCTGGAACTTAATGTAAAATACTGAAGTTAGGAACCAATTCAGAAAGAAAATTAATTTTTTTTGGTGTGTGTTTTTGTTTTGCTTGTTTGGGTTGGGTTTGTTTGTTTGTTTGTTTTTGGTGGTTTTTTTTTTTTTTTTAAACATCAGTAGAGAAAAGGAACTAGTAAAGTCTCCTTTTGGAATTACAGAATAATTGAGGCTGAAGGGGTCCTCCAAAGATCACCTAGATCAACCTCCTGGTCAGAGCTGACCCAACAGGCTCAGGCTGCCCAGGGCTCGCTCCTGTAGAGTTTTGAATGTCTCAGGGGATGAACATGCCACCAATTCTTCATCCTTGTTCCACTGTCACCACCCTCACAGTAAGCTGTCTTTCTCCAGTAACTTAAAAGAGAGCCTTGGTCACAAGCTTATACTTGATGTCTGTTAGACAACGAAAACAGATGAATTAAATTACAGTCTGTACATTTAACCACTATACCTATTCAGAACCCACTTACCACATCTACTACTGGTGAAATAAACTGCAAAGCTGTTACTAAAACCCTATGCAGCAAAACTGAGGAAGAAGAGGCAGGGAGAAAAAAAAATAGGGGAAAAAAAAAAAAACTAACCAACCTAAAAAAAGCCCCACACAATTATGGTGGCCTGCAAAATACGAGTCTCACTCCCAGAAGACAAACTTCAGACTGAGATCAATACTGCTTCAGAGTCTTTCTGAACCAATACTGTAAAGCACACTGTCAGAATCACAGTACATCAGTTCTCACCTCAACACAGAGCTAAACAGCTTTATACTGCACTCAATAAGAAATGTTTTAATCAAGGAAAAAGAGGGACATGGAAGATCATACATGATGTAACCTTCACTACCACATATTACTTACATTAAACAACACTCTTAGTTGATATCAAGTGTTTGTATTTTACAGAAGCACAAAGAATCACAGAAACTTATGCATGTTTCATGATGTAGAATCTCAACTTCAGTTAAAATGACACGAATTTATTTTTGAAATTATGCAAGTTTCAGTTCTCATAGGGTACTTGAGAGCATGTTAGGGCCATCTAGTGGAAGAAAGTTAAAAACTAGCAAAGTTACACTACTGAACTCCAGCCACATTATATGCCACCAATGGATCAGCAGCAACTGCAGAGGCCTTTCCACAAAATTCATACATTTAGTCACTTTTAACCAACCAATACTAGCATTCACAGAATTTCTCAAGAATAGTCAACCCAAAGCTGATTTCTACTTGGCAAACCATTCCAAGTACCAGTATCGTACGGTCAGGAAACCCTTGAGCAACAGCATGCCTCACACTTCCCCCATACTCTTCCCCTGCTAGTACTGGAACACACCGAGAAGAGTCTGCAGTGTCAGAATTTCCCTTTCTTCCCCTTTCAGAAACACTATTCAGATCATTTAATGACACTACAATAGCACAGTGATACTATCAGAGCAAACCTCTCTATATAGTACAATAACATACATTTAAAAGTGAAATGAGATTTCCATTTCAAAGCAGCACTCTTAAGTTAAGTACTGCTGCTACTCCATGTAGTGTCAGAAATCAGCTCTACTAAACCGCAGTAGAGGGTAACTTCAGGAACTGTTTCATTCCCATCAGGCTTGGCTACCACAACAGCTGGGTAACGTTTTGTAAGTGGATTCTTTCAGACAATAAGAACATCACTGAGTAAAAAATAGTCTTGAGGCTGCTATAGTTACCCTTACATCCACCTGAGTATGTTTTAAGACTTCTAACAGCTCCTACACAACTGTGTGAAGTGAGGGATTTGGAACAATTCACTAAATAGGGAGGAGCTTCTGCTGGGTTTGGACTTCTTTGCATTAACCACCTGAACTTCCACACTTCATTATCCCAATGCACTTTGTACAGTATTGTTAACCAGATGCCACAATTAACTGATAATTAAAACTTACATCAAATTATTACTGCTGTTTTACTTCTGGTCAATAGGAAATCATGCTGCTTTTTTTGTATCCATCTTAAAGTTTTAATACAGTCCATAAAACTCTGAACATCATTCTGTTACCACAGTGGTTTATAACGGCACCTGACTGGAGCTCTGGTGGAGCTGTGTGAGAAAGGGGCTCTGTGGGTAGGGAGAGAAGCTGAAAAACATGCAGTCTGGGGAGCCTACAGTACCACACCCCAGCCTACAAACAACAGAACTGCAGAGTCTGCAGTCCAAAGAAAGATCAAGTTTGGCTTAAAATACTGCAGCATCTTTCAGACCCGTGTCCTGCCTCAAGGATCCTGGACCCAGACTCATTCCCCTTCTACCACCACACTGGTGAACGTCAGCAGAACTGTACTTGGGAGATAGCATTTCTGAAGATCAGGTCTGGAGAAGCAGGTTGATTTATTTTGAAATGGTGGAAAGAAAAAACATTCTGAAAAGAGCATTCGTTTTCCAAACGTAGTGGGTGTGAGAGGTGGGTCTCAAGCTATCTCCCTACTGACGTCAACACTGCAGCGTGTTGCTAGAAATTTAAAATAGCTGTTTCTAACCCATTGTGCACACCTATCCAGTGAGGTCAAAAACATTTTGAGGCATAGCATATAACTATTTAAATTTTCAATCAAGCACTCAGTTTTGATCATTATTAGAATTGATATAATAGGATCAACTTGCTTTATTTTTTTTTTTTTTACATCCTGGCATAACAGCGTAATACTTCAACTCAGAACCACTCTTCAAAAAGGTTTTTATTTCAATTACAGCTTTGTAACTTTGCAAGAAACCAGAAGGTCAGCATTAAAACTTGGAAATCACATCTGCTAGCATCTCTTAAAAACTTTGGTATGATATACCATATATATAATTTAATAGTGATTACAGAGAATTACATGGGAGAAACTAAAAAAAAAATCCTGTATTGTTTCCTAAGTGAGACAAATGTTTCCGATGTATTTTGACGACTTAACATGTCATAATTCAAGTCTTAATAGGCTTGCAGTATACACACTTCTATTATAATGAAAATTACACTAATATGTTAATAGCAGTCAGCTTTCATTCCAGTGCTTTCAGGTTTCCTCTATGACTGTGTTTGTAGCTAAATTCTCTCTAGTTTGTTTAAACAGCAACATGACCTTCATGTTGGACTATGTATGCATCAGAAGAAAAACATCTGATCCAAGAAAAGAAATCAGAAAAGCAAACATATTATTGAATAGCAGTTGAAATAGTCAAGTCTGTATTTATGCAGATCTGTTCTCCAGTTAGGTACATGCCTTAATTTAAGTTAGCACCACTCAATGTAACTCCATTAAATAATGCAAATGGTAGAACAGTCCTGTCCTTAAAAAGGAAAGCAAAAAATTTTGCCACTACCTGCAACAAAACGCAACATCTAAAAAAATATTATGCAACAAGGGTGAACCATTGGAACCCATCAAGATTTGCCTTGGTACTGCCATCAAAAAAGCCATAGAGCTTTCACAGGTAAGTTTGGTGTTGATACCAAAAAAAGTTACATTACAGCAGCTGTAATTACCAGAAAGAATTTAAGGGCTTGTGATGTCACCTTTGACCTGTGCTAGAGCCTTAAGAGTATGTCTTGGATTAATTGAAACTTGAACACATCCTCAAACAAAAATCACCAGCCTCCCTAATTAAAGCATCCATTTTATCATGAGGAATCCTCCTCAACAGTTTGTCTGGCACAGAGGCCTAAAAAAAAAAAAAACCAACTGTTTTCAGCAAAGAAAGTGGGTCACAAACAAGACTCTACTCCTACTGTATGCTGATCTGCTATGTATTAACCTTATTTACACAGCAGATTTACGTGCAAGAATTTGTGTGCAAACACACTTCAAACTGTTTAGTCTTGCTAATACTTCAGAAGCCATTAATAATTATTAATAATTAATAAACATTAAAGCACTCCAAGGTGTGCATTCAGAACTTTTAGTGCGTTTAACTCTAATATGCAACATTTGCTATTAAACAGGAGATATCTCAGTGAGCACGTTACAGGACAGCATACTTGGTTGGCTTTAAGTTAAAAGCTCTGCACACAAAAGACTTCCTAGAGGGGATTTCGCTGACGTGCTATCAGACAGCGTCTCACCCACAGTAGCTACTTGTGACTACTAAGAGAGAAAAGAAGCGACAGTCCGAACTAACGCGAATTATCCCGCGTTTATGCTCCCATCGTACGTTTTATTAAGACTCGGAACCCAGAGTTACAGACCCCGGGGTGAGGGACGCGGCAGAGGAGGGAGTCGCTCCCCTCCCGCTCTCTCCTCAGGGCACCTTTGGCGCC
>NW_008605736.1:0-4536 GCF_000691845.1 Merops nubicus
AGACACGCTGATCACAGGTTGCAGACAGACAGCCTGTGTTAAGCTCCACAGGCAGCAGTGAGGGGACCCCTGGCCTGAGGGGCAGGAGCAGCAGCAGTGACCTCACCAGCAACACAGGGACTGAAGGGAACAGGATAACGAGGCAAACCCATTGTTCATAAACGAGACGGGAGCAGTGCGTAAGGTTAGGAGCCACTGGGGACAAGGAACAGCAGATAGCAAGGAGAGAGGAGAGAAAGCCTGAGATGGCAGCTGTGGACAGAAGAGCTCAGCCATGCCCTTCGTGGAGCCACCTCACCTGTAGCTCTCTGCATGCAGTCCAAAGCCAATGCAATTGGGGATTCCCAGCGACGGCACAGAGTGCCCCTTCTTCCACTTCTCCACTAGAAGGGGAGAGAAGAGGACAGGGTGCAGGAGATGCTGCTAAGGAGCTCCGGGAGGAGGGAGCTCAGCCCAGGACACCCCTTCTCCACAGGCCTGCTCTGCCCTGGGCAGCTGGAAGCCTCTCTCCTAGGGATGCTGGCCCAGAGACACCAGCCCACCATGCTGGGGTATTGGCACATAGTGCTGCAGAGCAAGAGAAAGGCAGAATGGGTGCTGGGAACACAGCAGGCCACAGCACATGGATACTACAGGGCTAGGTAAAAGAAGGGGGAGAGAGGGAGATGGAGAAGCAGAGGTTTATGGTCCTTCCAGGAGCACAAGCTTGGCAGGAATTCCTCCATCACCACTGCTCACGTTCTCTTTGCTGTCGCTCAGGTTTTTGAGTCAATGGAGTGAATACCAGGGAGCAGCTGACAGAAACACCCACGGAGGGGGCAGAGCAGAGAGGGAGCCAAGGCAGGTCAGGCTGCAGGGCTGAGCAGCCCCCCTGAGACAGAGACAAAGCGTGGGCAGAGCAAGAGCTTCCAAATGCCAACACCACGGCGTGCTACGGCACACAGCCTCAGGGAGAGCAGGCTCCTGGCTGAGCTTCCCAGCACGCCAGCACCAACCAGGCAGTGGATCAGTTTATTCCATCCTGGCCTTCCGAGGGGCTCACATAACGGATGAGAAAGGGGGTGCCCATTTTCCTAGAAGCAGCCTAGTCCTTGCCCTTCCCAGCAGCACCCACCTGTGCCTGCCTTCGCTGCCCGCTGGAAGAAATTCTGCTCATTGTAGATCTTGCCATCTTTGACATCCTAAAGGAACAGGAAGGAGGGGTGTTACTTCAGCCACACACTGAGGAAAGTGGGAAAGGAAACTTGGGCAAGGCTGCTACGATACTGATTCATTTGAAAGCAAGCAACAACCTCCCTCCAAAAAAAAAAAAACAAACAAAAGAAAATCAAATACCAGGTCAGCAACAGAGCTGAGAACACTGCTCAGGTCTTTTGGTGCTGTCCCTAACAACCACATAAACTCTGAGCATCAGGGGAGCACGAGGGAGTGGCCATCTCACGTGGGACAGCACAGAGCACCTGGGAACCTGGAGAGCTCCAGCCCCGGAGCTGTCACGTTAAAAGGAGCCAGGGGTGACAGCAGGGAGGAGGATATTTCTGCAAACAGGCAAGTCCCAACAAAGAGCTACAGCATTTCATTCCCCTGGTCAGGGAGTGAGACAAGTCAGAAAGCCTGCCTGTGACATTTAGGTGTCTGGGAAGCAGGCTGATGTCTGACAACCCTTTGTTTCAGGCCAGTGAGAACTCCTGCACCTGCACTGCTGCTGCTGTCGAGGCAGTGACCCAAAAAGCAGAGTTCACATGCTCAGCACACTGCAAGCTAACGTAGGGCTGGTGCTGTTACACACCAGAGGAAGCAGCAGTTTGATATTCTAACTGGTTTGACACCAAAGGCCCTACCCACAACTGGCCAAGGTAGCTAAACACACAACCAACCACCTTCCAGAGGGTATTTTATGCTGCACCTTGCCAGTGAGCTGCTCTGAGCCACCAAACCCAGGAGCCAAAGTGCTCAGAATTAGGGTTTAATACATGGGCAATTCCCTTCTCTGCAGAGACAATTGAGACTGATTGTGTGAGGAGAAGCCAGCAGCTGTTTTGGGAAAAGCCAGAGGAGCACCAGAACATCTCTGTTGGCTTTTACCCAGGACCTGGCCAATCGTGGGCAAAAGCCAATGGGGTGATCAGCAGCAGGTGTCCTGCTTGTTAACAGGACAAGATTTAAGCAGGTTCTGCCTGGGGAGAGATTTGGGGGAAGTTCGTCTGCTGGTGAATGCACCAGGCAGAGTTCCCTTAGGAAGGACCCTCCAACTATCTCCAAACAATCAAGGTAATATCTAAACATGATCTCATCTGGTAATTCCCTCAGGATGGCTTTGTGGGGGGTGCTGGGCTCCTTTCTTCTTCTCAATTGTATCACCCATGTTGAGTGAGGTTGTGGCTTTGTTTGTTCCACCCATTATTAGTCAAACTGTGCTGTTTGTACCCTCCATGCTGTTTGAGTTCATGGTTTCCTCTGTTGTACCTGTGAGTGGTTGGGTTATGTTATTCTTCCATCTCCAGGAGACAGATAATCAATCTATCCTGATCCTTCTGTTGGTAACTTTGATAGCCTTGTCTCTCCTGCCAGGGTATCTATTTGGCAAAACATCTATCTAAACCTACAGCCCCCTGCCACCCTGAGGGCTGGGCTGCCTGGCACAATGCTACCAAGCACCATGCCAAAGGTGCAAAACAGAGGAGCTGGGAGCATTGTGCAGAGGGAGTTCACTTCCCACCTCCTTACTGGTTCTAGTTTTGTGGCACTTAGCTCTCTTTCCCACTGCATTCTTTCTCCAGCCTATTAAAAGTCCCTCCTGAGAGAGGGGAGAGGGATTTTTCAGGTGCCCACAAGAGCGGGCACTGCTGGGTCCCCACAGAGCCATTAGCCAGCTCTGGTCTTCCCAGGAGCCACCACAGACCACTCAGCCCTTCTGCTCTGGTTTGGGAGCTATTGAAAATCAATAAACTGAATTTCCACTGCAGAAGAGCAGTAACTGGAAATAACACGTTTCTGGAGAACCCAAATTACTGCCAAGTGCCTGGAAAGCTGGCTCAGAACTCCAGCTGTAATTACTGCTGGATTTTAAAACACACTCTGGCCTTACAGAGTCTCAGTGCTGGTTCATCACGCTGCCCCAGCACAGCCACCAAGCTCCAGCCTCTCCAGTGTCCCCAGACATCCGCAGGGTACATGCATGGCATACAGGAGAAAAAAGGTCTGACACTAATGACTCAAAACCTTCACCCTACACCATAAACTTCAGTTCTGGAGATTAATGAGCCTGGTAGATCCCCTCTGGGATGAGGGCTTTTCAGGTTTTTAATCCTCATAGCTATTTTCTTCACTACTTTAGTGGAAGAGCCAACTACTTGAAAACCAAGCACGACCCTCTTGGGAAGTTTTGTTTCCTAAGCTAGCATGGGCTTCACTCTCTCCAAATTCCCTGGAGACTCGTTGCCCCCCATGGGTCAGGCCCCAGCCACAGCACACTGTGTGCTATTCCTTACCCAGAGAGATCAGAACTCACAAGTTTGAGGGAGTATCTTTGCTTTTGAGGACAGGTTCCAGATGCTGACTCCGCTGTGGAAGGATGGAACAGACGTGGTTACAGGAGCACAGAAAAGTTACACAGCCTGTGCAGCTCGCTTCTACTTGCCCCCTCTTCTTTCACTCAGTCTTTGCAAAAGCATCCTCTGTGACAGCACCTTCCCAGCTTACTACAAATCATTCTTACCTTCCTCCACAAGCACAGCACCCCTGACATATTCGAGTGCAGTTCTGCTTAAGTCACAGAAGCATCTGGGCATTGTTACAGTACTGGGGTGCTTGGAAGGTGGTATTTAAAGAACAAACTGCTAGTAGAGCTAAGGCATCTCAAAAGCACCCCCAGTTTGCTGAGCATTCCCTCCAGCTTGCTTTGCAGTTTGTCAGGTCTGGGAGAGATGCCACAGTCCCTTCTGTTCCCTGTGGATGTTAGAGCTGGATGTGGCCTTCCCTCTCCAGAAAGCTCTGCACCCACTACATGGCCTTGGAATGCCTCCCCTTCTCCTCCTGCTCTTAGAGTGGTACCCATGGGTTATCTGCTGCTTCTCACCCAAAAGGTGTCTCCTATAAAAGCACCCTCTGCTGTAATAACAAATCCACTGATTTTCTCTAACATCTTTTCAAAGACATAGTTGGATGCCCAGACTCTACTATGCAACAGCATAAATAATTAAAAAGAAACTAAAGCCAAATATCAGGCAAAGCTTGCTTACAGGCAAAATTCCTCCTGAACAGAGCCTCCAAATTAATAACAGAGAATGTGATCAAACCCTTTTCTTGGGAAGTTTACAGCTGGACTGCAGAGAAAAGGTGAGCAGCCACCATGCAGCTGATAACCAGCCTGGATTATTTCCCTGCTTCCTTTTAGCCCCCAAAACAGGCTGAGAATCCCAAACTGACATTCAGTCAACACTGGCACCTCTGCCAGCACAGGGGCTCCTCTGGGTTCAAACTACAACTACCGCCCAGCGAGGGGCCGCGCGGTCCCTACCGAGCTGCGTTTCAGGA
>NW_008605737.1:0-4629 GCF_000691845.1 Merops nubicus
GTGGTGTCAGCTGGCAACCAAGTGTGATATATCTGGGCAATGTAGAAGTGGTACTCGGACTTTTCTCCGCTTTTCTAAGTGATGTGACAAGAGGAAGCTGCATCTAGTTGAACCAGTAGAGGTTTAGGTTGGATATGTAAGAAAAGTTTCTTTGCTGTAGTGTTGTGAAGCCTTGGAACAGGCTGTCCAGGGAAGTGATTGAATTCCCATTCCTGCACATATTTAAAAGTCATGTGTATATGATGCCTGGGGTTTAGTGGTGGTGCTAAAGTCATGTGTATATTATGCCTGTGGTTTAGTGGTGGTCTTGGCAGTGTTAGGTGAATGGTTGGACTTGATGATTTCAAAGGTCTTTTCCAATCAAAATGATTCTACGTTTCTGTTATTCTGTGATTCTATGAGGGATTGAAGTGCATGTGAGGATACAAGACTCTGATTTCCCATGGCTATCAGTAAAATGAAATACATATAAAATTGAGGGCTGATTTTCTTGGGTTTTAATAGCATACTTTTCCTTCTTTACTCCCAACCAATTGCTGTTTCTTCTCCCACTGTGCTCCTAGGTTTCTGACTGCAAGTTTAAGAGGTAGTTCAGAGCAGTGGGTAGGGCACCTGATGGGAAGTAGTGGCCAGCCTACTAATCCTGTCCAAAGTCACCAAGCAGCTAATAATTTTCATTTTAGCTGTTTGCAGTTCTGTTCTCCCTGTGCAGAGGACTCAATAGATCTGCAAAGTGCAATGATGTAAAAATTAGTTTTGTAATGTTTTTAAATTAAAAAGAAGCAGCCAATTAAATTAGCAGCAGTGAGAATAAGAAATAACAGTCATCCACTGATTGTTTGTCAGAAGACAGGCTCAGTGAAGGGGAAAATTAAATTAAATAGGTATTGCTGGGTTTGTCTTCATACTTTCTTGGCTAAATGCTGTTTTCTGAGATCAAGGAGAGGACCAAACAAGGAGCCAATCTATGCAGTGTTCACTTGCATGTCTGATTTACAAATATCGGTGGTTACAGTAACACTTACTTTCTGCTACAATTGTCACAAATAAGATTATTAGGAGTGCGAAATGCCTGAAAGGGATAATGTGTTTGATAGTAGAAGGACTTTAAAACTGCAAATCTCAGCATAAACTCATTCAAGATAATCATAAAGGGCAAAAATTTAATTAGGCAAAGCAAGTGGACTTTAACCAATTTAGCAGGTAGGTTGTACTGTCCAAGTTAATCTGCACTGAGGAGAGAAATTAAAGGAGTTATCAAAAGTTATAATTTTTTCTTTCTCCTGCTTACTGCTGTTGCATGGCTGTTGTAGGAGAAGAGGCTGAAAGGATTCTGTTTCCATAGGAGTGCACACTTATAAAAAGGAGCAGTGGAGGGATGATAGGGGTAAATGAAATGAAGCTGGTAGTGGAGTAATACTAGCACTTGATCAATAGCAGTTCACATTGAGAGGCAGAAGAGTAAAATCTGGCATAACCTTCATCAGTGTGCTGCTTCTTATAAAGAGACAGAGCTTTCTTGTTACCAGCTGAGGCACCAGAGACAGACAGTTCACGTGAACTGCACACTTTTACATGCATACTTGCCACCCAGTGCTCTCAGGATGCAGCAAATCACTTACACCTGCTGAGAACACAGGACAGAATATCTGCCCTGTGCATGGAAACCCGACAGTTTTTAGCCACAGCTTCTCAGCGCAGTAGCCAGACACAATAGCCGCATCTGTTTGCCATGGCTCAGGCAATGCTGTGGTCTCATCAGAGATTTCCAGCAGTGCAGAAGACACTCTTCGTTTCCAGCTGACAAAAAAGGAGGGAACAAAGGACCATCCAAAAGAGACAGAAGTCTCCACAGCCAGGACTGCACTAGATATTAATTGGTTTAGCTAGAAAACTCATGTCTATGTTCCTTACAGGAAACAATTCTAAAAGTCAGTGTTGGTTACCCCTACAAGTAAGAATGGAATTTCAATATGATAAGTGATGATTTAGTCAAACAATATGCAAATAGTGGTTGTATTTGGTTTTGAAAAATAGTTTGGTCATGCCTCAACATGCATTCTGCAAGTACCTGATTGCTGCTTCAGGGAGAAGATTCCCAAATCTTACTGCTCTCTTACTATACCATCTAATTTTTCTCTCCCAAGTGACATTCTTATTTGCTTTCTGAAGTGGGAGTATCCCAACAGACTTACTGTTTTGCATGAACTACAGTATTTAAAGCTTGTAAGTGTCAAAACTCAAACTTGCAGAGCAGAAATCTAGAGTTTATTTAAATAGACTAAAAATCTCACTTTTGTGGGCCTTCAAAGGATAAGAAGTCCTCTATGAATCATTTCCTCCTAGATATTCCTTAGTATGTCAGTCTTCTGTGGTTTGCAACTAAGATATAAATCTTAACCTCTCTCCCTGTAGTTTTGTTGTAGTTTCTTTTTCTGTATCTTTGAACAGTAAGTCCTCTTTCATGAAGCTAGATTTAAATGCTAAGTTTAAGGCTCAAACCAAGAGGTTACTGTCTTGAAAGGAGTGTTGCTGGAGAAACATTTTCAAAAGGTGTGACATTGGTGTCCACTTTCTTCTTACTGAAATTATTATTCTCTTTGCATGGAAACATAACAGTTTACTAGTTTACAACTTCTTCTATTCATCTTTCTTCCATTCTCTGGAGAGCTGCCCAGTCCCATCAAGTATTTGTTTCCTAAACCTGAAGTTACCTTGTTAGCCACCGTACAGCAGTTGTGGGGAGAGCCCGTCCTCAGATTTCGATGAGGCAGAAGTACAACATTCTTTTTTACCCATCCAGCAGATGGCATCGAAGCTCTAGAAACTTTTATCCCTGCTCATACTGACGGGTCCTGCAGAATTTTTTTGTTCCTTTGGCATTTTCAATTTCAAAGTTAATGGTGCCAAAAGGATCATTTTAGGACACCTCAATTTAGTTTGCTGTTAACTTGTGATGGTAGTATATTCCTATATTTTTTTAAAGTATGTGATCTTTTCCTGAAGCCTAAGACTCTGGAAATTTTGATTCTCTTCCTCAGTATACTTAGAACAAATTTAAGGAGAATTTATCTTCTTGTGATTTCAGGGGAGGTTATGTTTTATTTCACAGTTTGAATCTGATTTCTCAAATTCATATTAAAGTAATGTCTTTACTCTAAACATGTGCAGTATTCTGGCTATTGTGAATATTGGCATAGGTTACATAAAAAATGTTAATCAAAAATGTTGAAATAATTCCTCTGAACCATATTCCTTCCTGATGTTTGATTTCACAGCGGTGGCTCAGTTGATGTATAGCATTCAATAACTTATGAATAATCGGTTCAAAACTACTAGTTATATTCATTAATAAAAAAGCTAATACAAAAGCCTATTATGACTATATAAAGTCAAATAAATTCAGTTGCACAGTCATACATTTATTTAGTCGACTCCAGTTTCTGCACTTTGTTAGGAGAAAGGAATTTGTCATTACCAGTTCAGTTCTTACAAAAAGATGTAATCCCTTCACTCTTTCATTTCCAGGATGGCAAAAGACAGTGCCAAGACTAGTGCCAAGAAATGGTACTAAATTAGTGGGGTTTTCCTGTTGTTTTTGCTTTTAACAAAATAATTTTAACACTGCCAACTAAGGTGAAATTAAATATCAAGGGGGTCAAAATAATTATTATAGTTAACGGGATTGATGTTTGGTATAAGATTTTTTTCTGGACCCTGGAATATGTGATTCAAATAGTAGTCATGTACTGATAAAATCATTAGGAAGAAATTATAGCTCACCCCTCAATTTCAAATCTGAAGACTCAAAGGTAAAATATCTTCAGCTTTGATTGGAGTCAGCCTTAATGTCAGATCCTCCATGCTATTTAACCAAGTATGTCTGCAGCACGTGTATTCTTGTGTAGTCCAGATAGTAACAATTAAGTAGATAAGAGAAGTTTAAAAAGTGAAGCCCATATTTCCCATAAATAAGATAGCAATCTACCTTTTTTGGTCTCAGGATTTCACCTGCCTTTCTTAAACATAGGTTGCTGAAGCGGTACCTAGACACTGGATAAGTACGTTTTCGCCTGTTCTCTGTTCATCTGTCATAAATTCATTTATTGATGTTGAGAAGACATCAATGTCTGGATCAACAAATTTTATATCCCTCAGTGGCATGCATTCTGATCAATGTATCTTGTTAAGCATTTCTTGAAGTATTACTGAGGTTTTGGACAGAGATTATATAGCTCATTCTTCAAGTGTCTTCCTCTGTGATTGTTTTCCACATTGTTTAGAATTACTTTTAATGATTCTAAATCTGTTTATTCTTAACTCTACTCTTTATAGTTAATTTGATCCTCTATACTTAATTCTGTTTCACTGATATTACCCATTCTGGTTAATGATAAGTTTTTTTTTTTTTTTTCAGAGGCATAGTGTGGTAGAATTTTTCACATTATTACTAAATAAATAATTTGCCAGGTATTAATTGTATTCCTTTAATGTATATCTGTCTGTATGGTTGTATAGTTGCACAACATTCCCAAGAAGATAACTAATACTCGTTCTTAAATGACACTTCTAAAATATATTTAATTATTAAATTACTTATTTAACAAATCACAGAATCACAGAATGTTA
>NW_008605738.1:0-601 GCF_000691845.1 Merops nubicus
TTCACCTGAGCCCATCTCTCCAGTCTGCCCTAGTCCTTCAGAGTCAGGTTTTGTCTGCTCTGCATAAACACACAAGATAATACCTCTCTATTCAAGGAGCTTTAAGGACATGATGCAATGCAATATGAAAACGTATATTCAGCAAATAAAAAAAAAAGAGTAAATCTTGCCACATTGGAGATACTAAGCAGCTGCTTGATGTCTTATGCAGGAATCAGCTCTACAAAACCACGGGTAGCTTAACACCAGCAATTCCTCACCCTTTATGTAACACTGTTACAGTATTATATTGTCAGGCTTTATTTTAAATGATGGTTCTTTAGATTGCACTTGCAAAATACTAGCAACACTGTAAAATCATTTTGCTATTTATTTACAAACTAAAGACTTTACACTGCTAAAAAGAATATACACTATCTAACCATTATTTTTTATTCACGCTTCTCAGCTACAGGCAATTTGATAATGATCTATAGCCTGACAACCTGTATCTCAGAAACTTTTGATACTACATACCATGAGAGTCCTTCAGAGACCTTTCAGATACTAGATTCTATTTTATCTTCACAGTATCACTGCAAATGTAGGGACATTATGTCAT
>NW_008605738.1:632-1599 GCF_000691845.1 Merops nubicus
TAGAGATCGGAAATTGAACTATGGAAAGATTAAAGGACAGATTATTCAGGACACCACAAATGAAGCAGCAAAATTATTTCCATTTTTGCGTCTATAATCAGCAACCTAGACCAAATGGCTGAATGCCTGCCTACGTGTAGTCCCTGCCTATATCTATTTGAATCAGAAGTATCACATCCCTAAGTCCTTAGAAGCACCTCCTCCTCAGGTAGAGCTGGGCAAGGCAAATACTAGAGGAAAGACTAGGCAAAATATCTAATTCCTTCTTCATTTCCCTGTCTTTTGTCTTCCCAGCTGCACAGTACCACCACTTGATTTGCATTCTCTCTGAAGCACCCTAACTGACCAAAGCACCAGAGAATTAATTCAGTAAATCAGTGGGTAATATCTTGCCATTTCAGTGAGTTAGGTCAGCTTGATGAGGAGTCAAGGATTGTGTCTGTTGGAAGCAGGAGGCACAAACAATTGAAAATAGCAAAGTTCATCGCTGCTGATAAGAATCTGTTGGAGCAGACATGGAGGCTGGGTGAAGATCTGGTGGTCTGTGTTGATAATGGCACTGAGAAGGAATGTGCAGTGAAGCCCAGTGTGGCCCATCCATCCCATGCTCTTGCTTACTGCAGCAGTTATCTGTGTGTCAGAAGTCATCAATGTTTGTACAACTGAAAGGCCAGCTAACCAATGGCACTAACCCAGCACCTAAAGGAAGAGCATACTCCAAACAGATCTGGAGGGCTCATAAGTGCAGTTTTCTCTAACTGATGCACAGTGCAAAAGCACTAAATTGGACAACAAGCTTAAGCGACGAAGACAACAATGTTTATTCACTGGATTCACTGTAAATTTCCTGAGGCACTCAGATTAAGTTGATTTACCTCCCTACCCATGTCAATAATATAAACCCTACCACTTAAAACATATTTGACTCATAGTACTCCTTAAAAAAAACCAAAACCAAACAAAACAA
>NW_008605739.1:0-8659 GCF_000691845.1 Merops nubicus
CAGGGTTACCCTGGTACCTGTCCTGCCGATGCCTGCACTGCAGTGCACCACGATCGGGGGTCCCCCAGGGTGACCTTTGAAGCGAGGTCCCAGGGCGCTGACTGCCACCCTCTGCTGCTGCTTGACGGCCCCCAAAAAGTCAATGAGGGTGGCCGCAGAGGAGGGGACACCGTAGTCTGGCCAGCTCAGGTACTGGAAATGGGACACCAGCCGCCGCTCCCTGGTCTGCGGAGAAACAGGGGGGTTAGACCCTCTCCCCACCTCTGCCCCTGACCATGGGGGACCTCCAGGACCTGCCAGCCCCCTCCAGACAGCTGTGGCCACGCACCTCTGAGCTGTGGATCTCCAGGATTGTTTTCTTGTAATGGTTGAGGTTCTCCACACCCAGGTTGGTGATGGTCAGGGCCCCAAAACACACCTGGAAATCCTTCTCCAGGGGCCAGTACTGGCCGCACTTTCTCCTGCCTCCCTCCTCCAGCCTGGGAGCAGGAGAAGGAAAAGCTGTTCATGCCCTCCTCCCCCTGCTTGGGAGATATCCCATGCTACTTGGTCTTGGCCACTTGGGGACCCCACAAGGACCAAACAGTCCATCCCTGTTGTTGTGTCCCCACCCTCCGGGGCTCTGGCTGGTGCCAGGGTCACCACTGAGGGCACAGTGCTGCTCATCCAACAGCAAAAATGCTCATTTTGCAAAGACAAACAGGGCTGTGCACCCTCCAGGAGGACTCACCGGGTTGTCATCACGATCACCAGGACGTTTTGCTCCCACACCATGCGCCAGAAGTCACCATAAGTGTTTTCCAGAGGCCCTGTGGGGACAGACCCACTTGTCAGCCCAAAACCTGATGGATTTGGGCAAGCCTCTTCAGCCTAGCAGCCTCTACCAGCACCCCTCACACTCCATAGGGGACCACGGCCCCTTCCCACAGGGACTGACCCTCTTGTGGATCCACCAGCCCTGGCTGGAGCTGCAAATCATTGGCCCACCACTAAATCCCTATGGCTCAGCACTGATGGCCCCACTCTTGCTCCCTGCTGCTTCACTCCTGGGCAAAGCCAGGGGCTGCTCAACCCAGCACCCGTTTTGTGGGAGGTGACTGAAAGAGGACGGACCCACTGGCTCTCTCCTAGCTAGGGAATGGGAGGGGAGTAGATACGCCCAGAGACGAGTAAACAACCCCAGAGAGCAGAGGGACTTGCTCCTGCTCCCAGGATGTCCCCCACCGTGGCCAGTGGCCAATACTTGGCAGGGAAGCAAAGCCCACACATGCATCAGGAGCAAAATAAAGTGGCTCAGGCTATACCCTGAGTCCCGATGTAAGCGTTCCTCTGCTTGTAGCCATCCATGAAGCTCGCGTTGATGTAGTCGGTCAGCTGAGGAGGGGAAAAGCAGGCACGGCATGAGCCCTCTGGAGCCCCGCGGCCGGGACGGCTGCGTCGGCTTCACGTGGGACCCCAAGTTTCTATCCCGGCCTGGCTCACCTCTGGGCGGCTGTACGGCTTGGCCAGCTTGACACGGGTTTGGTCCAGGCAGGGCACATCCCCGTACCGGTTCTTCTCCTGGTTGTAGGGTGCCCTGGGAGGGAGGGAGAGGGACACAGGGATGTTTTCCCGGCAAGGAAGGAAAAGGCAGCGTCTCCGCACAAGCCTCCGGCAGTCATAGCCTGGGCTCTGCTGCCATCACCTGGCCGAAGCCGCGGGAAGCAGAGTCCCAGCCACGTCCTGGTCCCTGCTGTCCCCTGCTCGGCTCCAGGGAGCAGCAAAGGGGACTCGCAGCCTCGCTAGGCCTAACCCAGAGCACCACACCCCAAACAGGCAGCGGAAGCATGGGGGGGCGGCACCCAGATTTTTGGGAGCGAGAGACACCCACACTCGCCCACACCCAGTTCCTTCTCCCTGGACTCACAAAGAGCAGACAAAGGTGCCGGCCGGGCTCCTGCGCCGAATATCTTCGTACTCTTCGTAAATCCCCCGTTTCTGCTTGTGGCTGACATGATCCAGCAGCTCCTGGAGGGTGATGGACTTGGGCCCGGGGACATGGACGGAGCCGTTATCTTTGGGGGCCACCAGTGGCACCAAGATGAGCTCGTCCAGCGGGTCAGGGTGCCCGTTCTGCTGGGGCAGGAACCGGCAGTTCCAGCTCAGAGGGTCCAGTTTGAGGGACCCTCCAAGATATTCAGGGAGGCATTCCCGGGGCAGGTGCTCCTTCAGCTCTGACATTTTCACCATCTGCACCTGCGTGAGGAAGAAGAGGGATGAGGGTGACTCCAAGAAGAATGGAGAGTTTGCTGGGGATGGGGACAGAGGTGCCAACAGTGTGGCACAGTCCCAGGGGAGCCTGGAGGTTTCACCCAACAGCATCGAGGTCTTCCCCCTTCCTCCCCTGCCCTGGGAGGGCACCCAAGGGAGCACCAGCTGTGGGGCTGGGGCTGGGCCCTCTATGAGTCCACATGAGACCCAGCTCCCAACGTGCAAGCCGTTCCAAGCTCCTAACAAAAGCAGAGGGGCAAAGTCCAGCCCAGGGAGACATCAGGCTGGAAAAGGGCTCTACCAGCAACACCACTGGTGCTGAGGATACTCATTTAGGTACTTTTGGCTTTGCTAGACAGGGCCTGAGCATAGGTATTTAAGCCTCGCTTTTCTGCCGTGAGCTCAGCAGCCATTTCTTTTCCCTGTAATCGTTCACCATTGCCTCCACTTGCCGCTGCTGGCAGCCTCACCACAGAGGAAGAAATCAAAGGCAGTTTCAAAAGGGGTTCAAGATATTTGCTGAAAATACCAAAATGGGTTGTCCCCTACGAAATGGGCTCCGTCTGCCACGGATTTGGGCTCAGCAGCTCCCAGTGGATGGGGCTGAGGGGTACAAGCTCCTTATACCACCCTATCCCAAAGGGAAACCTCAGCCCTCCCCACCGAGGGTCCCGTGCTGGGGGCAGGCCCCGTGCTCACCCGTTCCCGCAGCTTCTCCTTCAGCAGCAGACTGATGATGGAGTAGGGCACGCGAAACCACATGGGCGCTCCCACGATGAAAACCTTCTTGAGCCGAGCCGGGAAGGCACCCTGTGAGCAGGAACAGGTCAGACCCACGCCACTGGCCCCACTTCTGCTCTCTGCCAGTGGGAGGGGACACGTCCCTGCAGAGGTGACAGCCAGCAAAGGGACCCCAAGATGCTAATGCCTCATGCAAAGCGTAGCTCACACAGAGCCAAGCTTATTTTTATGCTCCGATATGGAAACAAATTATTTCCTTGGAACTAGGGAGGCAGAGGGTTTGGCTCCACAGGGCAGAGGTGAAGCCTGGGAGCTGGGACTTGTGCAGAGAACACACCCTGGCCAACATCTACTGTTATTTCTTCTTCCCAGAGAAGGGAGGAGGCACGAAATGCCAGCATGATTAAAAAATAATTTGCATCTGTTTTCCCAAAAGTGCTGGCAGCAGCTGTGAGAGGAATCCGGCATGGGGACAGCTGATCCTCTCCCACCCGTGGCACACCACGGCCCCATCTGGGCCAGCCTGGCAGGCCCCCAACGCCTTCCTGGGGTCCCGCGGGGCTGGAGTTGATGCTCCTTAGCCGAGATGTGGTCAGCATGTTCTCATGTAAAAATTCAAGCCAAAACCCACAGGACTTCACATACACAGTAAGCGAATGGCCCACGCACCACCCCTGGACACCAGATCACCTCCAGCTGTTACCTTCAGCAAGTTGAGGATCTTCTTGCTGAGGTCCAGCTCGAAGTTAGTGTACTGTGAACCTGCCATGTCATAGATGAACACCAGACCGTTCCTCTGCGTTTCAAAGCTGAGAGAGGGGAAAGAGCAATGTCAACTCCGCAGCACGCGACTGCTTGGCTCCTGCCTGAGCCAGTCTGCCCCCCACTAACCTCATCTTCAGCTTGCTGACCCAAACAAATCCCTTTCTGTGTTTCCATAAGGACTTGTGGACCTAAAGCTCGCTTCTGCATTTCCCAGCTGCTCGACCACCTCTTCCTACAACCCTAATTTAAGCCTGGCCCATGTCTTAAGCCTGTCTCAGCTGCATCACTCATGACGGTTAAGTCTGAGAACAGAAAGAGTCCAGCAGGATAAATGGGATGTCCTGGCTTTATATTTTTGGCAGGGCTCACGTTACATCTCGCTGGCAGCAGGGCTGCCTCCTCCCCAGCCAAAGCCTACTGGGCTTTGCAATGCTGAAACCTGGATGTGGGCAAGAAAAGGCTGAAAAAAACCTGGGCTGGGGGGATTTTGTTCCAACTCCACGGGGATGATCAGCTTGAGCTCAAGCCAGGGGATGACAGGGAATTTCAAGCCACAGAGAGCTGTGACCACCTTCAGGAATTCATATTCACAGCAGAGAAGCCACAGTTTTTTTCTGGCAAAGCCTTCCAGAGGGATTTCCTCAAAATCTCGGCAAGCAGCAGCAACTCCCCTCACCCCGAGCGGGGAAGGGGCTCCCCAGGGTCCTGGTAAGCCACAGCACCTCGGCGGAGGCAAGCTCACCTCTCCACTGCTCGGTCCAGCAGGTAGAAGAGCGCCTGGAGCACCACGTGCTGCACGCTCTTGCTGGGGTGGTGCAGCTTGGCCGTGAAGAGGGCAATGGAGGCTCCTGAGGGGTCCCGCACGCTCTGGTGAGGAAAGAGGGTCAGGCTCCCACAGCACCCAGGGATGAGCTGCCCGTGCAGGGTAACTCAGAGGGGGGATACCCCACCTACCAGAATGGTGAACTTGCCACTGAGCAGCTCCGAGCGCAGCGGCTCCTCGTGCGGCTTCAGCTTCACGATACCCTCCTTCAGTCGCGTCTCCTGCGGGCAGGGAGCTGGCGTGATGGCCAGCACGGGCACCCCAGCCCTCCAGCCACTATCACATCCCCGGGGGGGGGAAGGGGAGGCACCCAGCCCCTCAAGGGAAGCCCCAGCGGGGAAACATCTGCACCATGGCCCCATTTTCCGGCAAGGGATTGCAGCCAGCTGCAGGATGGGGAGGAACAGCTTCGCATAACCAGGATGGGAAATATATGCATATATATTCTGTATATACAGATATGCTCCGTGGGCTAGCTGGGAGGGCATCCTGCGAGCGCGAGCACTGCTCTCAGCCTATATATGGAGGGGACTTGTATAGGTGAGATATCTGTGGTGACTCACTTTGGCTGAAAAAGGATTTTCCAGACACATAAAACTCAGAGTGGGAGAAAGGAAAAAAAAAAAAAAAAAGCAGGGGAAGGGTGGTCCTTGGGACCAGACATCTCTCACAGAGCAGGAAACCCTCAGCTGTGGGGAACGTGGCCCCGCTCACTTACCCGATAGGAGTGGAAGAGCTCGATGGCCCGCAGGACGTCGAACTTGCGGGCCATGAGGAACTTGACAGCCACGTTCCAGGAGAGCGGGGACACATTGTACTGACCCGTCCACTTGTTGATCTCCTCCAGGAACTGCTTGGTAGCCTGTGGGAGAGATGAGGAGTGTGCGGTGAGATGGCGTGGGAGGAGGAGGAGCAGAGCCCGAGGAGCATCCCTAGTCATGGTGAGAGCTACACAGTCCTTGGTGCATGGGCAGGGGCCAAGCATGACTCGGCACACCCAGCAGCTCTCCGGGGTAAAGCGGGGAGCTCTATGGCAGGGAGAGGGAAGCAAAAGGATTTTAGTGGTGACAAACTCCTGTTCAGACGCAGCAGCCCTGGCTCAGCGGGAACCCACCAGCTGGCAGCAGCCTCTGGAAGCTGCAGCTCTGCCATGGAGCTGCGAACCCAGCCGTGTGAACACGGCAACGAGCATCGAGGGATAGCGCTTCCCTGTGCTACAGCACGTGGACCAGCTCTCCCAGTAAGGCCAGTTTCAGGCAGCTGCAGAAGACCAGGCAAGAAGGCTTGGGAGGGTCCGAGGTTGCTCCCACAGCCCACGGTCCTGTAACACACCAGGGCTGTCCCACATGAGTATGTTCTCCTCCCAAAACACCCCAAACCGTGAGAAACAGAGGAAGAAAATTTTCCAAACCTCACGCTAACGCAGCAGAGTCGTAAAACCCAACCTGCAACCTCCTGGCGGCCTTAAAAACCCCAAAGGTGAGCAAAATAACCCCAAAATGTATTATTTTTTACAAGCTGTGTTTGCAAGGTAAGCTTGGGGTTTCTGAACATACGTGCTAATGGTCCCACCCAGGCACACCCCAAAACAGAGCAGTTTCCATCCTCACAAGAGCAGAGGATGGCGATTAGGGCATGAGGAGGAGGAGGGATCGCAAGTGCTGAAGGCTGGCTCCTGGAGCAGGGAGCGAAGGCAGTCGGCCGTGTTGGATGTTATGAAGTTACTGGGAGCTATTCAATCCAGAAAAGCTCATCAGCATTAACGACTTCCGACGGGAGGAAGCAAAGGGCTGGGGTTTATCGGCGGCACGAGGCTCAGCGGGAACTGCAAGGCTCCCTCGTGGGATGAGCAGCACAAGCCCAGCTCATCTGAGGGGTCAACCCCACACGCATGGCACTGCAGTAAGTGTTTTTGGAAGGGGTACCAGCTCATCCAGCTGATGAGGGGCCAGCCCAGACCCCAGCATCACAGCCAGAAGCTTCCTGACACAGTACTGGAGCCCCACAGAGCCGCCGGGTGAGCACCAGCCGGGAGGGAACTTGCGGAATTGGCCTGGGTCTGCTGCCAACAGTGCTGGGAGGAATCGGAGAGCAGATTCCAACAGCACATCTCCAAGCCCTCACAAAAATCCCCTTCAAGCATCACAAGCCCTCTTGACAGTCTCTGGATTGCAGCAGGCAAAGAGGGGAAGCAAAGGAGCCAGGGCGTTGTACACCTCCCTGTCCCACATTCCCACCTCCCAGCCAGCAGCTGGTGGGAGCTGAGATGCTCTTTTCCCAGCACGTGCAGGACAGCACCATGATGGGGGCAAGTGCCAGGCACGCTCCCACTGCCCTCAGATGGAGACTAGAGCCAATAACACAGCTCAAAATGGGAAGGATTTCCCCGAGGTGATGGGAAGGATGCCCCAATATGATGGTAAAGATGCCCCAAGGGGCACAGTGGCAGCGGGGAGAGAATGTAACACACAGTTCAGGTCTCTTTCTTCAACATCTAATGCGTCACACTTCACGTGATCCCACTTCCAGCATCCACAACGAGGGCTGACTGTTTTTTTGCAAAGGGGAAAGACCCAGGAGAATAACCTGGCACACTGGCTGGTGGAGCCCAGCCACGGCTCTTGCTGCAAACCAAGCCTCCTCGCCAGAGCAGGGTCTTCTAAAAACCTCTTTGCTGGAAGCTTTGTAAAGTGTTGGCTTTGCAGGGTGGCTCAGCCATGAATTCCAGCTTTTCCCTGCTTCCTCCAGGAGAAAAAAAAAAATCCTAAACTTACCAGTGCCAACACTCAACCGAGCCAGGAGTTACGGAGCCTCAGCTTGGTACCAGCCATAGCTCTACCCCATCTGCACACTCCACCAGGTCTCATAACCATTTCTTGCCTGGATCCTACATGGATTTATACCAGCGTCGAGCCCAGTATGGCAGGGATCACTCCAGGCACTGAAAACGGAGCCTGTGGTCCAGAACTGCAGCAAGAAGCCCCATTTCGGCGAGCGACGGCAGCGCTCCCAGCAAAATTGTCCATGGCCAGGCATTTTGAACAATGCCAGTCTTTGGAACGCTGGTGTCATCAAAGTCCTGGTTTCACTGCGCCAGGGCAGGGTGGTGACCAAGCCACCACCGCGGGAACAGGGGGGCTCTTTGAGCCCTCCTCCCCTGGGCTGGACAGGCAGCAAACCCGCTCTTCTTCCAGCTTGGGCTGGAATAAGTCCTGTGAAAATTGCAGCTGGGCTGAAAACCCCTGAGGAAAATCGGTTTGGCTCCTTCTGGTCCCTCTGGGATAGGCTGGGGAGGGAACTGCAGAGATCTGCTCCTGTGGAGCAGGAGATGGCCCAAGGCTAGCAGGGAGAGGAGTGGGATGAATTCCACCCTCAGCTTGCTGTTGATAAAGGGGGAGAGAGGAGTGAGCAGAGAAAATCCTGATGGTCCCAAGGAGGATGCAAGGGTGGCAAGAAGGGGATGTCCCAGCCCCAACAGGCACTTACCCATGAAAAGAGAGAAACTTGCACTATTTTGGCTTCCAAGCCAGGGAGGGCAGCACCAAGAGCAGCCTTCCTCCATGGCGCTCTGATGATCCCCAGAGCTGGAGCCACAACTGCAACTACCCCTTCGCCTTCTCCATTCAATGTTCCCACACAAACTGAACATCCCGGGATGGTGGCTGGGGGAGCCAGCCCCAGTTCTCCCTGCGCACCAAGCCTCCGTGCCAGAGCAGGGTTTTCTAAAAACCCATTTGCTGGAAGCTTTACCCCCTCCAAACACAAACCACAGGCACCTGCGGAGACACGGGGCACGAACACCCCCTAGTCCCTGGGGTGTGATTACCCTGTTCACAGCAGTACCACTCGCAGGAGCGGCACTGATAAGAGGGAGGTGTGGTAGCGGAGAAAGCCTGGGAGTGTCGCATTTCCAAGCACCGGCTGCGGGCTGGACTCCTCCAGCTCCAGGTGAGCCCTTCCCCGAGCGGCACGGGGGTTTTGGGAACCCGAGGTCTCTGTACCAACTCTCTCAAACCTCCCTGTGGAAATGAAGGGCGGTATAAAACGGAAAAGCAACCAACCGGCAGGAAAACTGTCCTC
>NW_008605740.1:0-216 GCF_000691845.1 Merops nubicus
GGCTGGAGGCCGTGGAGGCCCTGGGGAATTTGTTGGCCCACCTGGAGCAGAACTTGTCCGAGAGAGGCACCGCCTACCTGGCTGGGGTAAGTGGGACCTGGGGTGGGGGATAGCTGCCGAGGGGCAGAGCCCTGTGCCTGGGATGGAGCTGGGCCTGTCTGAAGGCCTGACTCTGCTTCTCTGCCATAGGACACCGAGTCGGTGGCTGATGGGGTT
>NW_008605740.1:460-4603 GCF_000691845.1 Merops nubicus
AAATCTGCTGACTCTCTTCTGATGCCCAACGCACTGCTGGAGTTGAAGTCCTACCTGCAGAAGCAGCCTCCGCCCTGCCTGGCAATGGAGAGAACCACCAGTAACGAGCCCGAGGTGCAGCCCCGTCCCCCTGCACAGCCCTGGCTCAGGGATGGGCCCCTGTGGGGCTGGTGTTGACAGGCATGCAGACCCTCACTGGGACCAGCTGTCCCTGCAGGAGGAAGAAGGTTCTGAGCATTCCCTGACGGAGGAGGAAATCACAGCTGCTGTGGATGCCTGGGCCCGTGGTGCTGCAGCGCTGCCCAAGCCCTGGCAGCCTCAGAAACCTGTGTGAGTCCCAAGATGATGCTAAACTTGTCTCTCCCAGACCTCTAAGGGGCCTGGCAGGGTCTTGCAGGGCCATGCTGCATTGTTCTGGGGTGGGGCGGCTCTGCTGCTGTTTGTGCCCGCTCTGACTGCCCCTGTCCATGCCAGGCTGCCGGTGGAGGGCATGAGGAACGTCCTGATCACCAGTGCTCTGCCCTACGTGAACAACGTGCCCCACCTTGGCAACATCATTGGTTGTGTCCTCAGCGCCGACACCTTTGCCAGGTAAAACCTGGCTGCGGGAAAGCTTTATGGGGCCAGGGGATCATCGTGGGGGGCTGTACTGCCCCCAGCTCCAGCACGGGCATCACAGGCCCTTGCCTGCAGGTACTGCCGTCTGCGGAACTGGAACACTCTCTACATCTGTGGCACAGACGAGTATGGCACAGCAACTGAGACCAAGGCGGTGGAAGAGGGGCTGACACCCCAGGAGATCTGCAACAAGTACAACGCCATCCACGCTGACATCTACCGCTGGTTCAACATCTCCTTTGACTACTTTGGCCGCACCACCACGCCGCACCAGACCACGTGAGCAGCCGTGTCCCCCAGGGTCTCGCTGAGGGACTGGCGCTGGGAAACGTTGAGGGGAAACCCAGCATGCATGGCTGAGGGTGCTGTATGGCTCTCCAGGGTTCCCTGTCCGATGGGTGCTGCCCCCCTTCTCTTCCTCTCCTGTTCCAGGATTGCTCAGGACATCTTCCAGCGCTTGCTGGCCCACGGTTTCCTACTGCAGGACACTGTGGAGCAGCTGCGGTGTGAGGACTGCCAGCAGTTCCTGGCTGACCGCTTTGTGGAGGGCACCTGCCCCTTCTGCAGCTACGAGGAGGCCCGGGGGGACCAGTGTGATAAATGTGGCAAACTCATCAATGCTGTGGAGCTGAAGGTGGGACAGGATCGCTCTGAGGACCACCCCACCCAAGCCTACGGCTCCATCCTCTGCTCTGCCTGGGACTGCCAGCCTTGTCCTGGGCTCCCTCCCACCCATATTTTTCTCCCTGATAGAATCCACAGTGCAAGCTCTGCAGGGGTGTCCCTGTAGTGAAGCCCACCCAGCACCTCTTCCTGGACCTACCCAAGGTGAGCTTTATCCTTGGGGGAGTGAGGAGGGGATGGGGCACCCCCTGGTACCGCTGTGGTACCCCATCCATGTGTTCCCCCACAGCTGGAGGAGCGGCTGGAGCCCTGGCTGGAGCAGTCCTGGGCCACAGGGGACTGGACGGCCAATGCTCGCTACATAACTCGTTCCTGGATCCGGGACGGGCTCAAACCCCGCTGCATCACCCGTGACCTGAAGTGGGGCACACCTGTGCCCCTCGATGGCTTCCGTGACAAGGTGTGCCCCACCTGGCCCCTCACTTGCAGTGTCTGTCCCCAGGAGCCCTGCCTGGATGCCCCCTACTCACGTATCGCTCTCCTCCCAGGTTTTTTACGTATGGTTTGATGCTCCCATTGGCTACTTGTCCATTACGGCCAACTACACTGACCAGTGGGAGAGGTGGTGGAAAAACCCACAGCAGGTAGGAGCTGCAGCATGGGGGTGGGGACAGAGCTGGATGCCAGCATCCACTGATGTCCCCCCTGCCTCCGCTCGCTACCTGTCAGGTCGAGCTCTACAACTTCATGGCCAAGGACAACGTCCCATTCCACAGCGTCATATTCCCCTGCTCGCTCCTCGGTGCTGATGACAACTACACCCTGGTGAACCACCTCATTGCGACAGGTACTGGGGGAGTCACCAGAGGTTGGGAGGGAGGTCTCCACACTTCCCTGCTTTCCGTTGGTACTGGGAATAGTCCTGTCTGTCCTGCAGAGGCACAAAAGCACATTTGCCCTCCTTGTACTTGGAAGCCCCTTTGAGCTTGGCAGGAGTTTATCAGCACTTTGACAGAATCTCCCTGTTTTGTGGGGCTGTTTCCTGCCTGGGAGAGGGCTGGATCCCCACTTGAGCCCCATAGTGAGGGTCTCTCCTTCCCTCCCCAGAGTACCTGAACTATGAGGACGGGAAGTTTTCCAAGAGCCGGGGCGTGGGAGTGTTTGGGGACATGGCCAAGGACACGGGCATCCCGTCAGACATCTGGCGCTTCTATTTGCTGTACCTGCGGCCTGAAGGACAGGATAGTGCCTTCTCCTGGAGCGACCTCATGCTCAAGAACAACTCAGAGCTGCTGAATAACTTGGGGAACTTCATCAACAGGTTCTAGGACGCCCTGGTGGTGGCAGGGGACATCTTTGTCCCTGGGCTGTGCTCACTCCTGTTCCACCTCTCTCCCTAGAGCTGGCATGTTTGTCTGCAAGTTCTTCAGTGGCACTGTCCCCAACATGGTCCTGACACCAGATGACAAGCGGCTCTTGGCCCGTGTCACCCTGGAGCTGCACCAGTACCACCAGCTGCTGGAGAAGGTCCGGTGAGTAGCCCAAACCCCCAGGCTGGCGCAGCACTGAACTGTCATGAGGGTGGGAGGGCAGAGACTTGACCTACAGCAGCCACTCAGCTGCCATCTACCTGCTGCCAGCATCCGCGACGCCCTGAGGTGCATCCTCAGCATCTCTCGACACGGCAATCAGTACATCCAGGTGAATGAGCCCTGGAAGCGGATCAAGGGTGATGAGAAGGACAGGTAGGGAGAGAGGGGGGCTGGGCCAGGGGTCAGGGCTGGGAGCTGGCATTGATAAGAGGGTTTCCTGCTCCACAGGCAGCGTGCAGGCACAGTGACTGGTGTGGCGGTGAACATGGCTTCTCTCCTGGCTGTCCTGCTGCAGCCCTACATGCCCAGTGTCAGCCTGGCCATCCAGGCGCAGCTCTGCATCCCCCCAGACTGCTTTGTCCTGAGCCACGATTTCACCTGCACCCTGCCCTCCGGGCATCGTGTGGGCACCGTAGGTGGAGGGGAAGGCAGGCTATGCCTTCCCTGGGCACTGCATGGTTGGGATCAGGGGTGTTGGTTTTGTAGGGGTAACGCCTCCCTCTGACTCCAGGTGAGCCCCCTATTCCAGAAGCTGGAGAACGACCAGGTTGAAGCCCTACGCAGGCGCTTTGGAGGAGGGCAGGTGAGTTGGGCTGCAGTAGCCCCACAGCTTTGGGTGCCTCCAAACTTCTCCACCTCGGCTCTGTCTCTGCTCACTTGCTGCCTCTCCTTTACCAGCCTGACAATTTTGCTGTAGAGCCCCAGGTAACTCCCTGGCGCTGCCTCGGGGGTGCTGTGACCCATCCATCCCCAGCATGCGGAGGCAGGGGGCACAGAGCTTTGCCCCTGAGGCTGGGACCAGGGCTCACACTTAACTTGTCTTTCCACAGGCCAAACAGGCCTCTCCACCCCCAGAGATTCCTGTGGCTCCAGGGGACCCCCAGCTGATCCAGGAGTTAACAGAGAAGGTGGCCAAGCAGGTGAGTGGTGGGAGGAGGGGGCTGGCCCTTAGCCTTTCAAGCTCTTACTGCTCACCCCCCCTGCCTGTCCCCCCAGGGCAATCACATTCGGCAGCTGAAGGCCAACAAGGCGGAGAAGGCCCAGGTTGACACAGAGGTGGCCAAACTGCTGGAGCTGAAGAAGCAGCTAGCCCTAGCAGAGGGCAAAACTCCTGAAGTCCTCGTGCCCAAGGGGAAGCGGAAGAAGTAGCACCTTCTGTGCTGGGCCGAGGAGCAGCCCTAGTGCTACCCAGAGACCAGACAGGGCTGCGCTGGCTGGGGGTTACATGCGTGTAATAAAACGAAAACTACACAATTGCATATGGAAGCAGCGCCCTCCCCACGGCATCAGTCTGTGCCAGCAGGGCAGT
>NW_008605741.1:0-2403 GCF_000691845.1 Merops nubicus
GGCTTGGGGACAGAGAGGAGGCTCCTCCTGGGCAAGCCACAGCTCATGCCCTGTCCTGCCGCTTCCGATCCCCTGGTGTAGTATCCCACTGCTGAGTTTTTCCAGGATTTTTCTCAGTCCTAATTCCCTTTGCTGGAAACTTACTTCTGCTGCATCTCCCACCTGTGGCAGAGCTGCCCCTATGGCTGTGCAGGGAGTGCGTCACAAACCACTGCCCCTTTGTCTGGTACCAGAGTGACAGAGCTCTAGTGCAGCACCCACTTAATCTTTAAAATGGAAGGGAGATGGGAAAATCCCCGTCCCCCCAGTCTGCTTGGTTGTTCCTTCCTGCACTGCTTATGTGCCTTTCCACAGGCTTTCGAAGAAGTGAAGCAAATGTACGCTGAGCTGAAGAGGAGGGTGGAGCAGAGCCCAGCTCTGGGAGAGGAGGGCAGCAGGGTGCAGAGCATAGGCCTGGAGGCACAGGCTCTGTTTGAGGACACTTTGGCCATGATGCTCAGGATGGAAAGTAAGACTCTTTGTGAATCTACTGTAATTTTCTCAGGCGCTGGGGAAGGGCTTTTGACTCCCAGAGGGGTGAGGGAAAGAAATTATGAGGAAGACAAGATCATTCTGGCTGTGAGCTGGTGTGGATTTGGGCTCTATCTGTGGGTGCTGTGCCAGTGAATGTAGAGTTCGTAAGGGTGCGTGTGCCGCTGTGCAGCACCAAGGTGCCCCCATTTTACTCCATGTGCTTGCTTCCATTTCTAAGCGTTCAAGATTAATAGCTTTGTTTGGACCAGTCAAAAAACCAGCTGTGTTTGTTTTTTTTTTCCTGAGGGAACAGAGGATGTCAGTTTTCTCACCCCACCAGAGCTATGCAGGAGGGAGGAGCAGGCTCAGCCCAGCCTGCTGGGGAGAGTAGTGCCCATGAGCCTTCCTCCTGTCCAGTCATCTCCTAAGTGCTTTCCACCCTCTCTCCACAGCTTTGGAGATGGAAATTCAGGAAAGCAACAAGGCTTTGATGTCCAAGTCAGCCAGGCTGTCGGGCCTGGAGGAGAGGGTGGGGAAGATCCGGGACGCCATCAACAAGCGAGTCGCCTACTACGAGAGCTGCTCCTGAGCGAGCTCCTGCCCTCCAGCAGCCTCCCCGCCCTCCTCTGCACACACTGACTTCTGTATTTATTCCTGTTCTCTGGCTGAAGTTCTCACGTGCATAATGTCTCTATTTTTAGCAAATATTGTTTTTGTACCTCTGGAAAATATCTGCACTGAGCCAAAGGAGCAACCCCATGGAGAGGGCTGAGCTTGGTTGGACTGGATGAAGCTGCCCAGTGGTTGGAGGTAAAAGGGTGGAGGCATCAGTCTTCTCTGGCAAATAAAAACATCCATAAAGTTGTTCTTTCCAGGGTGGTTCATAAACCAAGAAAGTCTTTCTTTTTCTTGTTTTAGCCAGTTCAAGCTCTTGAAGCTGAAATTCAGTGTTAAAATGAAAATCCTTGTGTGGGGTCTTTTAAACCATTTATTCTGTGCTGCAGTTGATCCTTAAAACTTGCTGTGGCTTCAGTAGTTCCCTCCTAGATCTTTCTTCAAATAACGTGATCACAGAAATGGAGAATTTGATCTCCATCATACGTGTACAATGTATTTATACAAGTAAGAGAAACAAGGTCTCATACTCAAAGGTGAAGTCAAATGTCTTATTTGACTTTCTGCCACAATCTGCTTATTTACCGTGTAGCAGTTTGCCAGAAAAATACCAGAGGGAGCAGGTCTGCAGATGCACGGGGAAGGCTTTGGAGGAGAATTAATTGACCATTTCCACATCAAATTTCTATGAATAACCAAGAGGCACTTTACAAAACAAAACTCAGCTTTATTAAGCAAGTATTTATTGTGCAATTACAGACTTGGAAGCAGGGAACTCAGACCTTGCTGGGGCTGTTACCAGACACACGGAGGTTGAGGGCAGGTTGTCTCTCCTGCGTATCCAAAGTGAGAACCGCGGGGCTGGGGCAGCTGGTGGCTGCTGAGCTCCAGAGTGCCAAAGCCTGGGAGCAACCAAAACCCAAGGAGTGGATAGGGTGAAGACTGTAAAAATAATGGACATGCCACTGAGCAAAACTCCGCGTGGCTCTGGTTGGTGGGGCTGACGTCGTGCCGTGCGCTTCTGATGCGTTGGGCAACTAAACAGTGTGCAGAGACAAAAGCCTACAGCGCCGAGCGATGTCGTGTGGGTGATGGACACCGAGTGTGCCAGCAGCAGCCTCAGGCTGTCCCTGGCTTCCCCCCAGCTCTAACCATCCAGAAACACCCCGAGGTGACTGCGGTGATGATTCCTGGGGCTGACTGCTGCTGGTCACGGCCGGTGGCTGCTCCTGAGGCGCTGCTGCCGCCGGCTCCCGCGGGGGCCCGGCCCGGAGG
>NW_008605741.1:2434-13490 GCF_000691845.1 Merops nubicus
GGCTCCCACGGAGTCCGGCCTCGAAGTGCAGAGCAGAGTAGAACAGCCCTTCTGAGTCTGCAAGAGAGGATTGCAGCTGAGCACTGAACTTGGTTTCATTAGCTGCTACCTTAAAGATATGCTCTGTTAATGAGCAGGAGCATAGGGGTTAGGAACAGCTTAGATGATTGGAATGGACGTTTTTGGAGCCTATGGTATCTCTTACTTGCATTTGTCTCTTCAATTAATCCTTTGTATGTTACAGTCCTGTTCATACAATCTCATCAATAGAGAGTGTCAGAAAGGATGACAGGAGGTAGCTCACTTCATGTGGCTTTTGTGGAGAACTATGCCAGCATATGCTCACCTTTGAGGAGTGTTCTTTATTGCAGGATCTAAGCAATGCTTTTCACTGCTCGTATATAACGTGGTGCAAATGATGACAATTTGCTAGTCCAGAGTCAATCCAAGCTATGGTCAAACAGGATGAAACTTTCATGACTGTGTTTTGCTCACCTACAAAATGGTCATCTCTCTGGTAACAAAACAACTTAGTGACCTGCTTGGATGGGATCTGGGAGAGGGAACAGCCCTGCAGGCTGCAGAGATGTCCTGCCTTGCTCAGCCGTGGGCCAGCAGCCTGTTGTCAGCTCTTTGCTCACAGTCACAGCCAAGACCCAGATGAAAAGCTGGAATCCCAGCTGATGAAGCTGTTTGGTTCTAGTGTGATTAGCTTTGAATCATTGTAGAGTTTGATATGATGGGTCCATGCCTGGCTTCCTTTCACACACTCCTTGGGCAACCCTGTTGTCATGTAAAAGATTCAGAACCACTAGGCTGGCCTTGGTGGGAGCTGAAAGATGATTTCTTCCCTGAGAGATGGTTTAGTTAAAGCTTTTTCTATTTCAAAAACCCTGTGAGTCAATTTATTTCAGGGACAATCACTTTGCTATTTGTGCCTTTCCCTTTTTCATGCCATAATGGGATTAATTAAAAGCTGCTGGTGACTGGATTGTGGAGCACTTACCGCTGGCGATGTGGGGAGCCCGGTGGCTGCTCCTCTTCACATGATCAAACAAACTCCAGTTTGCCCAGTGCCACAGTGAGAAGAGTGCTTACTGGTTTTCACTGGAACGAGAACTTCTGATTTGAAATGACTGGTTGGAAAGGAAGAATTAGAAGAGAAGGAAGAAGAAAGAGAGAAGAGAAGGAAGAAGAAAGAAAAGCAATATTTACTATTGTTCTGCAAGTGAACTGAAATTGTGTTTTTAATATAAAGACCATCAGCTGCTGAAAGCAAAGCAGAACTGGGTGCCAGGCAGCACTGCAGCAAAGCAGGGGCCAGTCACTCGGTGCCAGCTGAGGAACTGGCATCAGCACCTTTAACCACGGGCATTTTGGGTTTCTGGAAAGCAAACGTGTTCAGGTCAGTGAGTGTGGCAGTGGAGCGCTGCTCCCGCAGCTCGCTGCCCGCGTTGCCACGCAGCCTGGGCACCCTGCCTCACTGCTGCTCGTGTGAGGCACTTGGCTGGGCACTGCTGCCCAGCCGGCCAAAGTGTGTGCTCCTGTCCTTATTCCTCCCTCCTTCCTGCCTCCACCTGTGGCTGCCAACTTATGTGCCAGACAATTCCTTCCAGAGATGGTTATCCCCATGTATTTTGTTAGAAGCTGGGGCTAATGATTTGGATACCTACTGGGATTTTGCAGGTTTTTTAAGCAGCACTGTCTCGGAGCAGAAGGACGTCTTCGTTTTCTCGTGCCCCATGCAGGCTGGACTGCAGCCACAAGAAGTTCTGGCTGGTGGGCTGTGGTTCTCGGGCAGGGCCAGGCTGCTCCCTGCGGGCACCGCTCCGTTCTCCCACTGGCTTTGCACCTTTTCTTCCCTCATTGCCGTGTCTTGCTCCAGCTGAGTGGGAGGGTTTGGGCAGCCCTGCGTGGGGACCAGAGGCAGTGATGGGTCCTCCTCTTTGCTGGGTGTCGCTGGGTGGGTGGTCACCATGGGAGTGTTGGGTCTGGACCCCTCTGAGACCTGTATGACGGGGAGGGTGCCCTCGGCCGCCGCGTGGCCGTTCATGTGCAGCTTCTTCATGTGGTGCACGACGGCCGCGGCGTTGAAGGCTTGCTGGGGAGGAAGACAGAAGAAAACCCCATGGTGAGCATCTGGCATTGCCAGGCTGGGTGGGTGCTGTGGGATGAACGGATTGTCCCCCTGAGGTCAGGACCAGCGCTGGCTGGTGAGCACTGGCTGTGTTTGCACAGTGTGTGGATCATGGGATGTGCTCATTCCTGACATAACCACCACTGTTTCCACTGAGTGTACACTGCTCATGCTTTGAAGGTTACAACCACTGCTACATGAGGAAACTGGGGGAACAGCTCTAAATCATCCTGTGGTGTGAAATGGAGATTAGAGCTGAATTTTGAATGCAAGTATTTCAAATGCTATTGTATATGTGGTTCCTATGGTATTCCTTTTTCCACATACATTCTTATTAAAACTATTGATACAAATGAAGTGCCAATTTATCTTCAAGACTAAAAGAAGGAGAAGCTGGATTAAGCTCCTATAAAGATCTGCTGATGGGAGCACCCATTTCACTCCCTTGGTATAAAGACAATGAGCCTTTCTCGCTCCCCTTGGCTTTCTTGGCGAGGCCGCTACAGTGCAATGGGCTGGTGAAGCTCCCAGTACGTGTTGCAGGAGAAAATATTGGTCCAGCCACACTATGAACAGGAACTGCATACAATTTTCAGGCAGCCCTGGGAGGGTCTCAGCTTTTGGGTGCTTCCCCTTGCAGCCGAAGCCTCGCTTACTTCGGGATGGCAGCAACGGGCGTTTGTTGGTGTGACGGTTCCAGGCTCCCACCAGCAAATGACTTACCCTCCATTTGCTCTTTGCAAAGTTCTTCTGGATCTGTGCGCTGACAGATGGGTATATGTCACGGTGAAGGGCTGTATTTCCATTAATCCTGCAGATGGGGAGAGAAGAAAATGGGCTCGTAGGCAGATGGCATTTGTAAGGCATTCCACATTCTGGAGGCAACTAACTGCTTTGAACGTTCAATCAGCAATAATTAAACCCAAAGGAAAAACAGCAACAAAATGTAACACAAACACACACTTCAAAGCTTGGAAAAGCTCAGGATGGGATTTCTTTTTTCTTTGCCTCTGTTTATGGAGGCAAATATGCACAAATTGCATCTTTAATTATTCATTATTTTCTTCCTTTGCACAGAGAAAGGAAACACCCAGGGCCAGGCGGAGGCAGATGGTGACGTTAATAGTGGGGGCTGGGGAGACCCCCCCCTGTTCTCAGCGACCACGGAGCACATGGAACCCGACCAGGGGCTGGTGAATCCCCGTGGGCACCAGGCACTGCCGAGGGCCCCTCCTCTCACCACGGGTGCCGCAGGGCTTCTTCACAGCTAAACCTCATCTTCGGGTTCTTCTCCAGCAAGTGTCTGATGAAATCCTTGGCTGTTGGGGAGGGGAGAAGCAGAGAGAAAAGGTTATTTCCCCCTTGTTCCAAGATATGATCCTAACAGGACACAGGAAACGTTTGTGGATGAACATGGCAAAGGTCATCACCCCAGGAGTAGGTGCTGGAACTGCTTCATTACTCCCTTAGAGGGAGATGTTTGTAGTGAAGGGTTCCACGTGAAAAAGTGTTAACTGAGGATGTACCAAACTTCATGCTTAGATTATGTGAATTTGAGCTGAAATATTAAGCTAATAAATAACTCTTGAAAACATAAGGGTGAACTGAGCAGATTTAGATGTTGCCCTAAAAAACATTGATATCCTTTCTATTTTTATTTTTATTTTAATTTTCTTTTTTTTTTTTCAGGGAGGATTGCAACATTTATTATTAAGTTGTCACAAACCTCTTGCTAGTTTTGTTTGTATAGATACAAGACTGATGTTCAAAATATGCTGCTAAGATGCTGGCTGCAGCGAACTCTGTGCGGGCGAGCTCCACGAGCAGGTTAGTCTGGTGGGAGGGTGCAGTGGGGGCTGCCACAGCTCACGGTGCTGCTGCAAGGAAGTGTGGCCAAGGGGAAGAGAAGCAAAGGGGAAAGGGAAAAAACAAATAAATCCAACAGAAAAACAAGGTGAAGAGCCCCTGGAGTCCCCCATGCCCAGGGGTCACAGGGCTCTACATCACAATGTGGCACTTCCCAGTGCTGGGGCTTTACCTGATTCGGAGATATCATCCCAAAACGGAGACTCAAACTCGTAGTAGCCTTCCTTAATCTTTTCAAACAGTTTGGATTCAGTCTCTTCATAGAAGGGGGGATACCCACACAGGCTGGAACAGAGCAGAAACCAGTGGTCCTTCAGCTGTCCACGTTGGCTCCTCTGCAGCCCGGCCAGGCTGGGCACACGTGGGCAACGCGAGCGAGCGAGGGACAGAGGAGGTGCTCTGTCCATCCGTCCTCCTGTCCCTCACAGCTCAGTGTAAAGCTGCAGAGAAGAGTTAAAAACTGAACTGCAGCAGTGAAAGGACAAAGCCACAGCTGGTACAGAGCTGTGTGGCGTGGGAGGAATGAAACAAAAAGTACCAAGGAAGATTGAATCGTATTTGTAGTCAACTGAAAAAAAACCACAAAGCATAGGATGAGGCACATAATAGAGAAAATGTGATTCCTTTCATCTCCACCCCAGAACTCAGTTCCCCACGTCCCTGTCGCTTCCATGGTCTGGTGGGTCTGTGCCAAGGCCGAGCACGGCGCTGCTGTGGCCCCACAGCAGAACGGGCACCACGGCGTCGCCTCCGCGCGGGGCAGGGACCCTGCAGGAGACCCACGGGGAAACAAGGGGGCTGCTGTCTGCTCCTACTCACAGGATGTAGGTGATGACTCCGATGGACCAGCAGTCAACAGCTTTGCTGTACGGTTTCTGGGCGAGGACTTCAGGGGCTGCAGAACACCAAAACCAAGGGAAAATTCTCAGCAATAACAAATTGTCCAGTACAGGGAAAAGCAGCAGTTTCTTGTACACTTGGCTTCTGAGGTGCCAGGGCAGAGAATCGGCCAAAACCAGCCTCGTTCACTGGTTGGATTGATCTGTGCTTTTTGTATCTGTTTTTATGCCATTAAATAGAAAGAACCACTGACAATTTCTGTCTCTGTCCTGAGGTTTTAACCAAGAAGCTGTGGATCAAGCCAGCACAGTCTGGTGCACATTAAACAAGATCCCACTGGGTTAAAATTGTTTTGGATTTTTTTCAATAAATACATGACTAACGCTGAAAGATATTGCTTTTAAAATTATCTTTTTCTTTGCACTTTTGAACATTCTGGGATTTTTCATTCTCTACACTCATCTATAATCCAGTCCTTATGTGGTGCATGCAATGTGTCTGTGAGTAGCATGTTGTTATTAATGTAATTATGTATTTTTCCTTCTCCTCTCTGCTAGGCAACGTACTCTACACACACAATGTTTTTTCCAGACTCCAGCACCAGCCTGTTCCTGATCCTTGCTTACCAACGTATCCCGGAGTCCCACAGGCCGTGGACATGATCCCGTTCTGCTCCATTTTAGACAAGCCAAAGTCCGTGATCATGATTTTGGAGTTGTCTTCAGGAGTAAGGTACAGAAGGTTTTCAGGCTGTGAACACAGAGCGGTCAGGGGCTGATATTTGTGATAGAAGAATGGAGAGGAAGAGGAGGAAGCCATGGTCACGGCAGCTCTGAGCTGCTGCTCTTGCTGGGGGCAGGACTCACCTTCAGGTCACGATGGACTATTCCGTTTTCGTGGAGGTATTTCACTGCTGTCAGGACCTGGTGGATCACCACACTGGCATCTTTCTCCGTGTACACCCCTCGTTCCAAGATTCGGTCAAAGAGCTCTCCCCCAGATACCCTGTGGAAATGTCAGAAAGGAAAACACTGGGAAAAACAAATTAAACAAAGCTAATTATGCTTTTGTGTTAGGCACGCTAACTTTCTGGTCCTTTTACAACTCCACCTACAACCGAGCCATTCTTTGAGCAGCACTTTTTGTGAGGCTGAGGCCGATGGACATTTTTGAGTGCAATTTTGGGGTGCAGTAAGCGTTTCTGGTAAGCCTGGGGAATTTGGGTAAGGTTACGAGGTGACTCCCGGCAGGTCTGAGCCTCTGGCATCCAGCTCCGTGGGCAGGACTGTGTCCAGGCTCTGCTACACAAGCAGATAGAAGTTTCCTGTGATTGTTTCCTTCAGCTGGGTTTGCCAGTTAGCAGCAGCAGCCGGGTGCTGGGAGCTGGTGCCCGCAGTGAGCTGCTTCCTCTGCGGCTGACACGTTGCCCGTTTTAATTTCTAGAAACTCTGCATGGCACAGCTTTAATTAGAAAGACTTCTGTCTCTGCCCTGCTAAACTGTGATGAATTAATTTGCATAAATAGATCCTAATCTTGGTTTAGAGACTTTCTGGTAAAATGAGCCTGGGCCAAGGCAGCGTGCGAGGCGCCCAGGGGAGCTCAGACCGTCAGCGGGGGTGTGGGGCTGGCTCCTCCCAGGCAGCTCTGGCATTCTACAGGGACCCCGGGGGGTGGGTGCTGGAATAGGGCACTGCACCCTCGTCCTGCCACTCTTCTTCCTCTGTGGCCCACACAGAAATGGCTCTGCTCATACTTACAGCTGCATGACCAGGTAGAAGTGAGTTGTGCTCTCATAGATATCTTCTAAAGTCACGATGTTTTCGTGCTTTATTCTGCAAAGATAGATGTGGGTCAGAAACAAACCTGGGAAGGACAAATTGGCTTTTCAAGTGGAAAGCCCAACATCTGTATTGCTCTCATCAGCGGTGAAGGTTCCCTGGGCTTTTGGGGCTGATCTCCCTTGCTCTGCCAAGCAGAGGATGGTTGACACCACTGCAGACTCCCCTGGGAGCACCAGCAGCAGGGGAGCAGAAACTTTGGCTTTCAGCAGCTGCCTGCCCTGTGTTACTGGGGCTCCAGAAATGCTCACTCTGCTTCTCCTTTCCCTGCACACTGCTCTGCTTCATCTGATTCTTCTACAGACCTGGGGCAGCACGGCTGTGTTGGGGTTACAAACCCAGCCACAAGAGAAGAAACATTCCTGGTCTACTAATGTTTATATATTCTTTAAAAGCAAATATTTATTTCATTATATTATTGTTACTTCACACATCTTACAACATTTTTTCTACTTTACAATGTATATATACACTCACTTTTTCAACACTGCTATTTCATTCTCCAAGCTGCTGTCCCTTGTGAGAGGAGACTTCTTGATGCATTTCAGAGCAAAGAGCTTGCCAGTGCTTCTTTGCTTCACCAGGAAAACCTCCGAAAAGGCACCTCTGCAGAGAGAAGTTGTATTTCAGTTGCTGCTGCTGCTGTGAACTAGAAGGATCAGTGCAGAGAAAGAGGAAATAGAAAGAAAAAATATGGTAGTAAATTTAACTCTAAGTGGATGCTGACTGTAAAGCTGGAACTACATTTCCTGCAGCCCCAAACTTAGGATATTCAATGCAAGATTATGCAACATGTAGAAAATCCCCCCCAATTTTCTCTCTTTGCAGAGAAAAGGTTAGGTTTGGCATAGTTCATTGTGAAGTTGTGTTGAAGTAGCAGACAAAGAAGACCCCTGCAATGAAATAAAATCACATTCTTCAGGACTGTCTGCAGAGCCAGTGAAGTCTAACTGCAGCCGTGCCAGGTTTGGAGCATGTGCTGGGGGGCAGGTGGCAAACATGGTTTTCAGCACATGCCCCATCCAGGGTCTTGCAGCTCTCTGCCTTTTAGGGAACATCTGCACTTGAATCCATTGGGACTGGGAGTATTTTCTGGGCTGAGAGTAAGCCAGGCTGTGTCAACAGCCACCTCACTGATCAGGTGTCTGCAGCTCGGCTGCTCCTTGGGGTTAACAGCCCCTCGTGGAAAGACCTCAGCAGCTTCTACTCCAGCAACTGCTGGATATAAATTGTGTTTCCTTAAAGCCCCCATGACCTTAACGTGGCCCTTCCCTGGCCCTGGCCAGCGCTGCCCCCAGGACTGAGACAGACAAACTGCAGTGAGGAGAGCCCAGTTCTGCTGCACTTTGGGTGTCTGAAGTACAAAGCAGCAGAATAACCTCAGTTAATATTTTAAATTAATGTCTAATCTGTTTTTCTTTCTGCAGAGACTGCTAATACCCATGTACCCTTAGTGACAAAGTGACAATGAGTGTCATTCCTGATAAGGGTTCAGCCCAGTGCAGCGACGAGCAGGTATTTATACCATGCCTAAAGCTCACAATCCTGTTAGAGGTTTGTCTCAGGCAGCTGAACACGTGTCTGGGGCTAGTGACAGTGCATACTTAGCCAGGTCAGTCCTCCATAATCCTCATCAAACGAGCAACAGATTAATTGATGGCAGTGAAATGGAACTTGCCACTGAGTCTGCAAAGCCCTGCGGGGAGCTGGAGGGCAGAGCAAGGAGCGTGAGTGTGGTGGGAGCACCTTCTTGGTTGGGATGCTGTTACAGCAAATCCAGCAAACAAGGGCAGGACACCTCTATCTCCTGCAGTGCCCTAAACACAGAACAGAGCATGCTGTGCCAATGGATGGGCTCAGCACGGAGCTGTGCCCCTCTGGCACGTGGTGCTGAGCTCCTGTGTCTCTGTCAGTGAGCAGCAGCTGGTGACAATGCCTGGGGAGAGCTCAGCTCCTTCCTCTGCTTCTCTCCTCCAGTGGGTCCTGGGTACTGCTGAAACGCTGCACAGACCATCGGGGTTGTGAGGGATTGGGCTGTGCCAGGACTGCTGCCTAGCAAGGAAAAAACCCCAACAATTCCACAAAAAAAACCAAAAACAACCCTAACCTATACATTTCTGGGAAAGCATCTCAATAGCTTGATTAGAGTCTTTCTTTCACTCAGTAAATTATATGTAATAGTCTTCTCTCTTCTGGCCCAGAAAGCTGGTGGTGTTTGGGACCTTTTTCTTGTTTCACACATTTTTCTCTATATAAACCCTGAAGGCTTTTTTGTGGAAATGCCTCTCAAGCTCCTGGGAGCTCTCGGGGAGTAGGCAGGGATGTCCTTGCAGACGTCTCTAATCCAGCAGTTGGGGGTGCTGGGGGAAGGTGACAGCAATTTCCCAGGTAGTTTTAGGTCCTGGGTCTTCATTTCTATTCTTCAACTATCTGAAGTGGTGCATGTGGAAAAATCCTAATTTCTAATGCTAAATTTTCCTATTAGTGTAATAATAGGAAATGAGCAACCTACAAATCAGATGCTGGGGCATCTGTTCTGTGTATCTGTCCCAAACAGTTTATAATAATTATGCCCCTTATTAAAAAATGGTGAATCAACAAGTTGGCTGGGAGAGAATAAAGCTTTTTCTAACCTCATTTCTTTAGAGAAAGCTGCTGGAAAACTAATTTCTGAGGTTGACCAGGAACATAATTTAAAATGTCACCGAGCTCTGGAGTAGCTGTTTTTTAGGAGCTTTGCTGTGGGTTCTAAAGTCACAGAAAATCTGGCCGTGACAGAACTCACTGGTGGAGTTAATTCAATTCCTCCTCCACCACCTTGGAAATGTTTTCTTGTCTCATTCGCATGAATAGGCAAATTAAGCTGTTAACTCAGAGAGAAGTACCATACAACTTGAACATCCTTGTTCTTGTTTCATCCCCCAACTGAGTCAGAGTTTATGAGCTAAATATATGACTTATTATTGTAACACTTCTCTTGGAGCCATCCCTTGACCTTGCAGCAGCAGCAGACCAGTGTGCTCCACAGGAAAAGGGCAAAAACTGAGCTGAGGTGCCAGGCAGGTGGGAGGGGCAGGAGGAGGGGGCAGAGCTGTGGGGCCGTGCCCCGGGGCAGGGGGAAGGAGCCGCACAGGTGCCGCTTGGCAAGCGTGAGCCCCGGATCTGAGCACTCCTCGGGACACCCCAGGGACACCCCCAGCACCTGCAGACTGCTGCCTCTCTCAGAGGGAGCCCCTCTGTTGTGACATGGGCCCGTGGCAGGCAGGGAGTCGCTGCCCTGAGCTGGGCAGCTGCTATCTGGAGGTGGCTCTGTCGGGAGGGTGGCTGTGGTACTTACGATCCCAGGGCCTCCATGAAAATGAATGTTTTTTGGATGTTGCTTGTCTGTTTCTTCCAGGTGCTGCTGTCCTCCTCTTCCTTGCGACCCATCTCCTCCAGAGTGGAAGCAAGGAGCGCTGCGGGGCAGAGCAGGAGGGGAGAGCTGACTGGTGTGGCAAGTGCTCCCAGCAACCGCGGGGCTGCCCAGGAGCTGGCTGGGCTCAGGATGCTGCGGATGCTGTTTGCTGGTGAGAGCAGTCAGACTTTGCATGCCTGTGAATTTCTGTGCTGGTGTTGTTGCTCACAAACACTCGTGCTGACTGTCCCCCTGCCCTTAGGTCCCCACTCCAGCCACCAGTGCAGTGAAACCCCTGCTCAGTGGGGCCCAGCAGTGACCACCTGGCAACACTCCTGTCAGGGCATCGCTGAGCGCCTGCTGGCAACTACCAATGTTTATACTCTGCCTCATATTTAGTGGTTAAAAACGCCCTGAAGAATGGTGGCTAATTTTAACTAAAGCATCTATGACTTAATGGATTAAAAGTTAGGTAAAACTGGCAATGGAGATGGATTATAGTTGAGCTGCTTTACCATGCAAATAACTAAAGAGCTCATGACTGAAGGGAGGGGAATTGATATAAAACATTTTGTTGATCTGTCTCATACAGTTTTCACTGCTGTCATCTTTAATTTTTGTTAATTGCCAGATTGCTTTTGCTGCGAGTTGTAACCTTCCCACTGCCTTTCCCTGGCAAGGAGGCGAGGGGGTGCCTGGCTGTGGGTGCCCTGCCCCGAGGGTTGTCCTTGCCCTGCAGACGTGGAACCCGGGGGTCCCCAGCCCACCTGGCAGGCAGGGGGTGGGGCAGCAGCTCACAGCTAATGCCCCTTTCCAGAGTGGGGTGGTGGCTGAGCACCTGTTGTCTGTGCTGGAGGATGGGGCTGGAGGAGAGCTGGAGTGTCAGTCGGTGCAGCCTGTCTGTCTGTCAGTTGGTGCAGCCTGTCTGTCTGTCTGTCAGTCAGTGCAGCCTGTCTGTCAGTCGGTGCAGCCCGGCTGTC
>NW_008605741.1:13817-17383 GCF_000691845.1 Merops nubicus
CGGAGCCGACGGCCTCCCAGCCAGTCTGTGTCCCCGCAGTGCTGCCGCTCACGGGAGCCTTGTCCTTGGCCAGGCCTCCTGCCCACCATCAAGCTCTTCAGCCTGCAGGCTGGGCAGCAGGGCTGTGGTGCTCAGAGCTGTGGTGATCAGAGCTGTGGTGCTCAGAGCTGTGGTGCTGCAGGGCTGTGGTGCTCAGAGCTGCTCTCAGCTCAGCAGAGCTCATCGCAGGGCTGGGAGGATCAGTGGGAGCTTGCCCCACGTCTGGGAGGTGTGAAATGTTATACAAACACCTAAGCACTCTTAATGAGCTCAGGTCTAACTTTACAGAACTAGAAGTGTGCTGGAAGGTGAGAAAGAAGCCCTGAGACTAGAAAAAAGATATTTTAAATATGGCTTATCCCCACTATCAGGATACGAAAGAAATGTACTGAAAATATCCCTCGACAGCAGGGGCTTGGGCACTGCCAGCAGCACCCTTGGCACGTGGAGCATCCCTTGGCACGTGGAGCATCCCTTTGGCATGTGGAGCACTGCACTTCTTGAGACAGCAGCAGCTGCCCCAGAGCCTGTGAGGCACAACTGAGCCTTCGAGAGACAAAGCACAAGCTTTTGGGTAAAAAGAAGTGTTTGGAAAAGGCAAAAGTATTAAAGCAGAGAGAAAACTGAGCGAGCTTGTTTCATGACAGCAGCTTCACTGTTGAATTCTCCTTCAACCTAGTTCATCTCTTTAATTAGCACGCTTTCAGGGCTTTGAGCTCCTTGACACAATTTTTTAGAGGTTAACTTAACATTACTGAAAACAAAATTGACTTGATTGTAAACAGTCAAAGGCTTCAGTCCATAAAATGACTAAAGCCCAGCGTGCACTCGACCTTTATTTATCTTCCAGATTCCAAGGGATGTGTGCCGATGGGAAATACAGCTCCTTACAAAAACCAGCTAAGCCTTGCTGTTTGGAATCAGTAAAGATCAAAAGTTCTTCACAAAAATTCTCATCAATTAGTAGAGACCTTTCTGCCAGTATTTCAAAATACGAAATTTTCTTTTGCAGTCATCCACCCACCCCAAATCTCTACAGATCTGGAATACCACAAAAAGAATTTTCAGCAGAGACATTCAGCACTGGTGGAAGGTGAGTTTTGTCTGCTCTAAGTATCAAATGCATGATGCTAGTGTGGGGTTGAATGACAGGTAAAATTCAGATGGCCTCTCCATTTCTTTCCCAGTCCACTGTCAAATAAAAATATGAAGTAAAAAAATAGGTCAGCGTGGCCCCAGGGACAAACAGTATTTTAGTCTCTGTGCCCATGCAGCCCCTGTGCTGAAGCACAGCCCAGGCTCTGGGGGGGCAGAGGAGTCCCTCCTGGGGGGGCTGGGCCGTGCTGCAGGGCAGGGGTGACTGTGCCCACGTCCCCCTGGGAGGTGACAGCAGAGCCACCTGCACTCACGTCTGAACTTGGCCCATTCCAGCACAAGTGTCACATTTGCCCAATGGTTGAGGACTGAAGCCTGACTCCCTCAGGATTCTCATGTTTGATTCCTTGTGAATTCAGCACGATTCATTTTAAAATGGATTTTGCTTCTGAAGGAAGGTTGTGCTGTGTTTTCTTCATCCTCCCGTGAATCACCCGTTCATCTTACAGTTCCTCCTCCTGCTCCTGTGCACAGCACTCGCTCTGGGGCTGTCTGGAGGGAGGGCTGGATGAACAGCTGGATGAACAGCTGGATGAACAGCTCTGACTCCCTACACATGTACCTCATTTCCAGCTTCCTCAGTTTCTCTGTGCCATCCTGAGCGAGTCATTTCCTGCTCCTCTCGCCCTTCTGCGGGGAAGGGGAGTGAGTGCTGCTATTCTGAGAGCAAAATAATGAAATGTTTGATTTGCCTGAAGTGCAAAGCTGCATATGTGCTGGGGTGATGAGTACCTGCCCACCTCCCTCACGCTGGATCCCATTCTTCTCAATACTTTCCCCACTTCTGAGACACAGGGAAGTGTTTGCAGAGGGGCTCAGTGCAGGACGTGGGGGTCTCTGTGTCCAGCTGTGATTACAGCATTAGGAGACCTGTGACTTTCCTGATGCAGGCTCTGGAACTTGTCTGTACTTTGTCTCTCAGTCTGCTTAAGCCACTTGTTGCACTTTGCAGCAGTTTGCCAGGATGCAGCATTTGATCTATTTGTTGTCTGGCTTTTGTTATTTATTCAGGGCCAACCATGTCCTGACCCTCCTTGGTGCCAGCACACGGCGTGTGGCCCAGTGGGTTTAATGTATCTGCTTAGCTGAAGCTTTACCTTCCACAGGAACAGAAAACATCACCAAAGTTGGGCAAACAGAGACTGTGCTCAGACTGGCAGCAATTTCTGCCCTCTGAAGTGTCTGTGCCCACTTCCACCACGCTCCTAACACACTTGGTTTGCCAGGCCCATGCTGACACCCCCTGCACACGGGCATCACCCCCAGCCTGGTGGGCACCTCCTCCAGCCACAGGGATGCACGGACACGGGACACCCAACAGGCACTGGAAACGTGCATTGTTCCCCACACCCAGCCCAGAGCAGGGTCTGTGCTCACCCTTCTGCCCAGTCACCTTTTGGCAGTGCAAGAAGAGTAGCGAGTTAAGATTGCATGATGAAATGGAAATGCTTATTAATTAATGTAGGTAAAGACCTTTTGAGACTAAAATGAAGTACATAACCTTGCTTTAATTTCTTTAGCTTCCCTCTTCCCCATCGCAGCAAATTAAGCAATCTGCAGGACTTCAATCTGATGAGCATCTGCTGGAAGTAGTAAATAGTCTCAATATTAATGTCTAACCTTTGGGCTCTTCCACAGACTAAGTCAATAAACGTGACTGCTGCCCTGCTCTGTCTGATCCAGCAGATGACACACCACTGCTCAGAATGTCATGAATGTTATTATGACCTTGCTTAAATATTTCCTGAAGAAATTTGTTCTGCTTTCATATCTCACAGTAACAAATCCATCTGCAGACAGACCCTCCACTTGTGAATGGATATGCTGCATTAGCAAATTAGTGTAAGGCATGATTAATAGTCTTGTGACAAAGTTCCGTGTGGAGGGGGAAGATAGATGCTGCTTTCAGGAATTTGCCTTTAGAATTAGAAGTTCACAGAATAAAAAAAAAAAAAGGAGAATGTAAAGTCAAAGGGTTTTGCTTTAAAAAACACACGGAGAGGAGCGATCTGCATGGGAATGAATCCCCAGCCTCGGGGCTCAGGGACGAGAGAGCAACAAATGGGAAACACGAGCTGGCCATTAAAACAAATCCACCTTAAACACCTTGTCCTCCCAACAGCACCGGGGCAGTGCATCAACTTCATGTCCTGAGGGACACCTGCAAAATCAGTCTCCACTATAAATATTTCAGATGCCTTAGATGACTTTTGAAGTAAAATATCAGTGGGCAGCTTTCGATGGAATCGCTAAATAGACCCTGCGTGCTGTAGGACACCAGAGGAGTCCCGTCCTCCGGTATTTTCCTGTTACTAGATAAAATTCATTTAAAACCCACCCAGGTCAGCCCGAACCCGCCTGCCCGCCGGGCA
>NW_008605742.1:0-228 GCF_000691845.1 Merops nubicus
GGGGGTCCCGGCACTCCACCGCCCGCCGCTGCCAGCCCGCCCCGCACGACTTGGAGCACTCGCCCCACTCCTCAATGACCCACTCGGAGGAGATGATCTCCTTGATGGCGTTGAAGGACTCTTTCTTTCTGCTGGGTGCCTTCTCCGACCCAGGCTGTGTGGGCTTCTTCACAAAATAGGTGAACTTGATCTTTGGCTGCGGCAGGGGCCCCCCCGCGAGGGACCGGG
>NW_008605742.1:295-5114 GCF_000691845.1 Merops nubicus
GAGGAGCCGCTGTACCTCAGCACGCTGCCCTTGTAGGTGATGTCCTGCTCCAGCGTCGACAAGGTGTAATCGCCGTTAAGGACGTAGGTGCCATCTGCAGCTTTGATGGCAAGGAAGCTGCCATCGTGCCTTGCACCTCTGTGGTTTCGCTGCTTCACCTCGATGTTTGTCGCCCCGGCTGGAATGGTGACCACGTCATGGTAGCCGGGTCTACTGAAGAGAAAAGAGAGAGACTCAGCCCCCAGCTCTTCCCTGGGAAAGGGCAGGAGCCGCCCAGCACAAGATTGAGCTTCACTGGAAGCCAAAGTGCTAAGCCCATGAGCTGCTGGCCTAATCAAATTAACGGATTAAGGGATTTGCAAGATAAATGGGCGGGTGCCAACGTCCTATGTTACTGCTATGGCAGAGGCGTGTCCACGTGTAAGGGGCTTTCTCTTGCTGGGATCTCACTGTAAGTTATCTTCAGGCAGATGTGCCAACACATCAGACCTCAGTTCCAATGATAAACTGGGGCAACATCTCAACGACTTGGAAACCCAGTGCTTACACCCACAAAGCAGTCCCCAGAACAAAGCAAGAGCAGCCGTGCTATACTCACTTTGCTCTAACCAGCGTGCCAGACACTTTCTTGCAGGTGGACCCATTGCCACCACAGATACCACATTTGTCAAACTTCTTATTTGATCCTATCACACGGTCACAGCCAGCCTTTACACACTGCCCCTGGACGCAGACGGAGGTGGAATCGGGGCTACACGGGGTACCATCCACAACCTTTGGGGGAAACAAGCAGTAGGGCATTTGATTGGAAGATGCATGTTGCTTTGAAAATCACCTAATACGGATGTATATAAAATGTAAAATATGGGCAGGTGGAAGAGCTGTAGTACCCGTATTTTCAGTCCTTTTGAAACTAAAAACCAAAGCAGCCCATAGATAGTTGGAGGTGTGTAGCACTACTTCATCTCACTTGCAAAAATGATGCTGTGGTGACAGGAGACAACCACCGATTTCAGCTTTTGTTAACACCTCCACCCCCAAAACACCCCACAGAAGCATTTTAACTAATCCCATATAAAGAAAGAGCATTATTTTTTAATGTCACTAGAAGGTAGTTATATCCTCAAAGTATGGGACCACAATTGCTTTTAATGGTATTCAATGTATCCTTTTTTGCTAGGAGTACTGCTCCACAAAAATTATCTGTGTCACCACCCTGCCTAGTTTCTGGCTCTCAACGTCTTATGACAGCAAGTTCCAGTAGCTATGCAAGACTAATATTTTTCCTTTTGTTTATTTTAAGCTGTCAGCATATTAGTAACCAATATGAGAAAGCACCAATGTCTTGGCAAAGAACCCCCCCCAGTTTTCCAAACATATCCCAGTGTAATCAAACTGGCGGAAGAAACGCAAAGGAAACTAGGGTGGAGTGGACAGAAGAGGTGGAACGTGTGAAATAACTGGAAGGGCTGTGCCAGAATATTTAAAGCATGCTTGCACTTGTGCATGTAGGAAGAAGAGAAGGAAAAACCTAGCTTAAATATGAGAAAGACAATTCCAGATTTCTACACCGCTTGACTCTTGGCTTCACATGAAGAGTTAGAGAAAATAAAAATCCTGTTTGTGATTAGATGGAAGAAGTAAAGTTTTGAAATACCTTTGGCTGTAAAACAAAGAAGTACCCTGTTCCTTTTGCTCGGCAGACCAGCTTACATCTGTCCTTTGGAGAGACTCCGGCGAACTTGGGCGTCCATTCCACTGCAGGTCCACTTCCAAAGGGAGACCTGGAAAACTCGTTGTGCTTTTCACACTGCTCCTCCCTAAAGGTTTTGCCTGCGGGCAGAGGAAAGACAGGTGGACATTAGATCATCTTCTGTATGTGCTCTTCCTCCACAAGACACTCTTCCTCCATCTCAAAACTGATGAATAATTACCGCCATTGTCCGGGCAGTCCTCGATGTTACAAGATCTGTACTGCACCCGCTTCCCTTCGCAGTACTTCCCACCGTTCCTGGGGATGGGGTTGTCACACTCCCTGAAGGAATACTGCACCCCGCCGCCGCAGCTCCGGGAGCACTCTCCCCACGCCCCCCAGGACCCCCAGCTCCCGTGCACTGGCGTCTGGAATGAGAAGCAAAACCAGAACAAAAACGTCAGTACAGTAAAAGAAAACCAAAACCAAGCCACAAACCCCACAGCCACGCTCATTTTTACCTAAGCCACTTGTAAAAAAAACAGAGCTTTGACTTTGTTTTATTAGCTATCTAGCTCCATTTATTCAAGCCCTTTGAACTGATTACTCCCATTGAAGCATAGTCCGTGCAACTCTACAACCCCAGATACATTCTGATTTCTTTTTTAATACTTACATCATAATGCTTCTTCTCAGTTTTATTCACACACTTGCCATTCATGCACCACTTCCCTTCCCCACAACTGGTGCCGTCTGCCCAAGGGAAGTGTTTGGTTTGGCACACAAGCAGTCCTCCAGAAGTGCCAGTACACCACAGCGTCGTACACGTACTGGCTGCATCGGGGCAGTGCTTAGATTCATCTCCAAATGTAAACTGGCACTGTCTGTTGGCATCGTACAATGTGCCAGGCAAGTCAGAAGGAAGCTGGATTGGTCTGTGGGGCTTGTCCAACAAACACTCACCTGAAAAGGAAGATAAAAGAAGAAAAAAAAAAAAAAGGAAGATGATGCTGCCAGTAAGTTCCATTTCAAAAGGGAACTCTGCTTGCTTTGTAACCTTTGAGTCAGTTTGTGCCACCACTTTTGTAAAACTAAGGATCTTCTAAATGCATTGGCAGCATGTAAAAGGTTAACTCCATGCTGTAGCAAAAAGCACTCTGTTGGGAGGAAAGAAGGGAGGAAAGAAGGGAGGAAAGAAGGGAGGAAAGAAGGGAGGAAAGAAGGGAGGAAAGAAGGGAGGAAAGAAGGGAGGAAAGAAGGGAGGAAAGAAGGGAGGAAAGAAGGGAGGAAAGCAGTAAAGCACAAGCACTTAAATGCCACATGAATGGAAAACTTAATAATCTTACCATGACCATTATCCAAGAATGTTGTAATCATGTAGGCACTACAGGGAGACCACGGCTGGCTGCGATCCAGGTTGGAAAGCATAGATGCCATCATGTGGAAATCCCGGCTTATTCCGTTAATACCAGCACACTGCTTTGCATCGTCATGAGGCATGTTAAACACGTGGCCTTAAGATAAAAAAAAAGAAAAGTCTGTGATTTTAGAAGTCTGTCCTATGCATTACTAATACTATTTAAAATAGTACTCTAGGGCTGCTTGTAGCCTGCCTGGTCTTTAAATAAAAACCTGAATCTGAATGCTGCCAGACTTCAAGCAGATGGCACTGTATCTCTGCTCCCCTCACAGGCTTCTCACATACTTTTTTCCTGCAGTCAAACACACAGCTCTTGCAGACAATGCTGTGCAGACTGAGTTTGCTTTCACAGTTGAGCCCTGCTGCAAGGCAGAGCTTTGCCTCCTCCCAAATCCTCATCCCACAGGGTGACCCGTGGTGCAGGCTGGGCAGCTCTTTGCTTTGCATCATCGAGCCGGCTTCAATTAATCACGTGCAATGGCCTTTCAAAGCCTCAAGTACCTAGTTCGTGGGCTGTTGTAAAGGCAGCCTGTAAACCATCGTCTTCGATGATAGAGCAACTGCGGTTCAGATCACAAACTGTTCCCACATCAGCCATCCCCAGAGTATCACATGTCTTGGCACCGCAGAGGTCCTGTAAAAAAGGCAGTTTCATTATTAATCAGATCAGAGACTTAACCTTGGCACAAAGCATCCAACCCTGGCAGTTCGCCCTTACTTATGGAAAGAGCATAAATATTCAGCACTTCAATGGGTACGATGGCAAAAAATCTATCTTTGGAACATACACAAGGGTTACACGTAGAAATAAAACGTGTAATTTCCATACTAAATCTGCCAAAAACATCCGAGGCAGAAATATGTCGCATATGTTGTGAGTTCCTTCTGAGTCGGTGCAAACAGCAAAATAAACGACTGAACAAAAAGGCGTTCGTTTCATTTTTAGCCTACTTTCCTGAAGCTATGATGACACAAGACTGCCTCTGAACACTTTTTCAGAGGTATCCCGGCAGAGCGGGCCTCCGGGGGTAGGGAGCAATGGGCATGGAGACGGATCTGACCTCCGTTTCCCTCACCTGCCGGGTGAAGAGGATTGCTGTGTCGTAGTGCTCCGCGTGCCGGTCGCTGGGCGGGTTGTGCTGCTTCTGCCAGCTGCAGAAGTTTCTCAAAGTCAGGGCCGCATTGGAAGAGATGTCGGGTCCCTTCCGCTCCTCGTAAATGACCATGATTTTCACCACCACGAGGCTGATGGAATTGCGGATGCTGGGGTGCTTGTACAGCTTGGCTGCCACGGAGAGCAACGTCAGGAGATAGTGCTTCAGTCCGCTGCCGTGGAATTCAGCCATGGACTGGTCGGCTACCAGCATGGTCTCCACATAGCGAGGACTGGACACAAACCTCTTCTTCCTTCTGCTTCTCGTTTCTGCGTTAAATAAAGAGAGGGCAAGGGTGGGAAAGCACAGGTGAGCAGAGCAAAGAGAAGTGCCGCTGCAAGAGACCACCGTAATGAACCCAACCCCCGCCGATATTCAGAGATTTGCGCCTAAGGGATGCCCCCACGCACCGGGCCCGGCTCCCGCTCCCAGACCTCGGCAGCTCCGGCTGAGCACCCCTCAGCATGCCGCGGGCCCGAGGGGCGAGACCCGCATCCAGGCGGGAGCAAGCTCGCCGCCCCTCAGCCTGGGCACGGGGAGAAGCGCAGGCCG
>NW_008605743.1:0-1599 GCF_000691845.1 Merops nubicus
GATGGCCTCCCTTCCCTCCAGCGTGTATAGCTTATACAGAATACTTAATGCAGAAATACTTTATCTTATACTTGTACATAGAAACTAAATTAGTTTATTCACATTACTAAGATTCTTTACTGAACACTAGATACCATTATAGAAAACTACACTAAAAATACTGTGATTATTCTGAAGATACCTCCAAATCTTTCTTGATTTTTTTCATTTCCTACCATAAAGTGGTTGGTAAATGCAAACTTCAGTTTTAGCAAATACAGAGGACTTCTAAAAAAATTATATCATTCATCTTTATGGATGAAAGAAACAACCCTCCTATATTTTCAGGTGAAAGCTGCTTGAACCACACCTGAATTTTACAAAAAGGACTTCTTTGGTCAAGGTAATCTTAGCATTAAAAATATATTTGGCTTATTGTTCTTTCTAATTTCTAAGTGAAATATGCTTTAAATGAATATTAGTAACTTTATAAATATTAGGTTTATAAATACTATTTTCAAACCTGGTTTATTTATACCTTGGTGACTGCATAGACATATATATACCAGCTTTACAATATGGTTTCAATTCTTCATGGAGCAACTGAAATTTTCATGCTACATGAACTTAGAAATCACTGAAATAATTGGATTAACACATTTCAAAATTATTATATGAAAGAAACTGTTACTCAACTTCACATATTAACGCATATTTTTTCATTTTAGAGATACATGCCATCTATTAGAAGTTAATTCTTGTGGCACTCAAAAAGGAAAAAAAAAAAAAAGGATAATATGACATCCTTCTGCCTGTAAAAAAATCTCAGTATTGTTAATTGTGTTTTATTAGTCTTATTTTGCTGCACTTCTAAGAATTCTTGTCTATGTCTTGTCTCAGGACAAGGAGCTGGTAAATAAAGTCCCTCTCACTGTAAGCAAGGCCAAGGTTCATTACTACCTGAGGAACCTGAACACAAGTAAGTCCATGGGACCTGATGGCATGCATCCCAGAGTATTGAAGGAAGTGGGTGATGGAGTTGCCGAGCCACTTTCTGTAATATTTGAGAAGTCATGGCAGTGAGGTGAAGTGCCTAGCGACTGGAAAAAGGGTAACATCAGGCCCATCTTTAAAAAGGGTAAAAAAGAAGACCCTGGGAACTACCGCTCTGTCAGCCTCACCTCTGTGCCTGGGAAGATCATGGAGCAGATCCTCCTAGAAGACATGCACAAAGAAGACAGGGAGGTAATTTAGGTAGTCAACATGGATCTACCAGGGGCAAGTCCTGCCTGACCAACCAAGTGGCCTTCTATAATGAAGTGACTACATTGGTTGACAAGGGAAGACCTACGGATGTCGTCTGTGTTGACTTCTGCACGGCCTCTGACATGGGTCCCCACAACATCCTAATCTCTAAACTGGGAAATTACAGGTTCGATGGGTGGATGGCTCAGTGGATAAAGAACTGGCTGGGTGGTGGCATCCAGAGAATGATGGTCAATGGCTTGATGTCTAGATGGAGGATGGTGATGAGTGGTGTCCCTCAGGAGTCTGTGCTGGGACCAGTGTTGTTTAATATCTTCATTAATGTTGTTGATAGTGACACTGAGTGCACCCTCA